>NC_079214.1:2750451-2937951 GCF_029633865.1 Lampris incognitus | reverse complement strand
AACTGGGCAAAGCGTTTTCCACAAAAAAAAAACCCCACTTAACTCTGGAATTTTATCCCCCATAACATTTTCTCTCATTTTGGTGCCCTCAGCTTTGTTTTAAGTTGTAATTATAATATAGGCAGACTCCCTGTAAAATTACCTGAATTTCATAAGCAGGTCCTTCTAGCTTGGTCCCTGATATACAAGCACAACTTTTCACCACATACTTATGTATATTATTTGGAACAACAGGGACATCTTATTTAAGAACAAACCACACTTCTTAGAAAAATCATCAGAATCAGAATGAGTTCAAAACCAGATTCTGTTGGTGGGTCAGCTGTTCAGTAGAGAGGGGCTTTTACTCTCTTACAAATAATTTTTATCTATATATAATTTCCCAGAAACCTCAAGTAATTTGCGATAGTTTTTGATGCCATTCCAACTGACACCTTAATACGTTTCAGAAATGTAGCTAATCCTGCACCCAGATACTCTTCTCTCCCTGATCCAGCTGACTCTCCAGTAGATAAGATTTGCTATTCATTGCATCCCCAAAATAGTAATAGAGCCATATGTGCCCTATTTCAAAGAGATGTTGTCTCTATCCCAAAAGTCACAGCATGTTGGAACCGGTTCGTAAATGACATACACTGGAAGAAGTTCTGGTTGCTTCCACATAAGTACCTAATCACAAATAAGATTAAAGAGGTGTCCTTTAAAATCATTCATAAATATTATCCCGCCAATCAATACATGCAGAAATTTAAAAGAGTTGTAACCACGAACTGTTCTTTGATGAACATCCAGAAACAGCGCTACACCTGTTTTGGCACTGTTCTCACACCAAGAAATTCTGGCAAGACTTTTGCAGATTTGTCGTTGATCATCTTTTCATAGACTTTGTTTTATTATGGGAGAATGTAGCATTCGGTTTCTTTAAGCACCCAAAAAAAGGTGACAAATATTTTTTTATAATGTATTAATAATATTGGCAAAATCTTTTATTCACAAAAGTAAATTCACAAACAATAAACCCTTTTTTGTTGTTTTCTTGAAAGAAATTGAACAACATGTGAAACTTATTTCATCTACGAACAAAAAGGCCGTCAAAACTTTTAATTTATGTCTTTTAATATCTTTATGTAATGGAATGGAATGTACCCCTGGCTCCTTTGTGATGTATGTTTGTTCTGTATACTGTCCTCTGTATACTAAATCTGTTGTGTTAATAAAGATTTGTTAAAAAAAAGTATTTAACAGTTTCTCGTTAACTGTATAACGATAACCCGGGCCAGACTCCAACTGAATGCTAATGCCGCAACTGCAGCTTGTTTTAAAACAGCGTGGGTAATGACAGCCAAACGGAACATGTAGGTTACCTATAGTGCCCTTTGTGCTCCTTACTACAGGAGTTGTGCTAGCCCAAAATACACAACAGACCCAAAACTACAGAAACGATAAAAAACAAATGCAGGGGTTTTTCATGTGCTTTCATATGGTATTGGTGAATTTTCCCTTGAATGAAAACGTGTAGTTATGGCAAGACAATGTAACATGGGCGGTTACGGGACGCACCAGAGTCATAATTCATGGTGAGCTGATGAGCTGTTGTTCCTCACTGTCTGGATTTGTGTTGCATAGAGGTTAATGAGATCTGTGATCTGCTTTCTCCTATGCAGTGTCTGGTCATCGGAGGTGGCCCCTGCGGACTGCGGACGGCCATTGAACTGGCTCTGTTGGGGGCCAAAGTGGTGGTGATAGAAAAGAGAGACTCTTTCTCCAGGAACAATGTACTGCACCTGTGGCCCTATACCATCCATGACCTGCGGGGCCTCGGGGCCAAAAAGTTCTATGGCAAGTTCTGTGCCGGTGCCATAGACCACATCAGTAAGTTCCCCGTAAAACACGGACCTACCTCGCCCTTCTTTACCTACAGGGACAGGGATGATTGTTTCTGTTTATACGAGGAAGAAGTGCTGAATTGTTTTCTTTATTTGTGTATATATGCCGACATGAAACTCTTACTAAAGTTTCTCTGGTCGTCTTTTTTCTACGGAAGTCAAATTAACTTAGGACAAACCACTGGGGAAAAAAAGCGTTATATATTACATGCTATATTCTATATTGTTACATATAGTGACAGGATGGGGATTTATTTTTGCCTGTTGAACATCTGAAACTTGGGTCCAATACTCGATATAAGTGAACCATCTATTCCACTCGTGTTGCTTTGTGAAGGTGACATATGCTCTTAAATCAGAGATGCTGACTTTAAAACCGACTGACCTTATTTCCAACATAAATCTGACTGGATCACCGATAAGACAGCCCGGAGACATCATGTTAAATGATAATGTGAAAACTTCTCTTATTCACTCCTATTCTACGCTGAAAACCATATATCTGCAAAAGAGCTTCTTCACGGGAAGTGAAAAAACCATTATTTCACAATGTCATAACCAGATATTACACATTCACAGACTGCAGAATAGTTGGTTTTCACCTGACACTGGCTATGGGGTGTTCTTAGGGTCAGGGTCAGGGGTCAACATGAGAACTTCTCCGACTTCCAGAAATCAGTATGTGTCGTTTCAGTTTGCTCCACTCCTTGAAGTTTCACTGCAGTCTATTTAATGGACCTTACATCACGCTGGAAAAAATGCCCACACTGGAAAAAAAACTCTCAAGTACAATCTAATTACAGCGTTTTCTGTGGGTTTCTGCCGTGCAGGAGATTTATATTGTGTGTCAGGCAAAGCATAAAGACATGCAAAATGTCAAGGGAATAATCAAAGGAACCTTTATTCATCGAGCATTTGAAATAGTTCTAGTCTTTGGTATTCACATCTTGTCAGGTCTATTTTCCTTTTCCTGGCTTTAACGCTGCATAACCTCGCTGTTAGAACACTAAAGCCTAAGTCAGCGCAGGGGCGTGAGGAAGACTGCTGGTAAGATACTGTTCTCAACAGGAACACATCTCATTTCTGTCTAAGTAAGAATTAACACACACAGGGACTAACTGTCTGGAGTTATGTCTTTGTTAAATAAGAAATAAAGCTCCTTCGCCGTATCTCCTGTGTGTGTAACAGGTATCCAGCAGCTGCAGCTGATTCTGCTGAAAGTCGCCCTGGTACTTGCGGTGGAATTTCACATCAGTGTGGAGTTTGTCAAGCTGCTGGAACCACCGGAGGACCAGCAGTGTACAGGTATCACTGCCCCACACGTCCACATTATCTCTGTACCCTAACTGTAGGCTTACTGCACAGGATGGAACATAACGGACCTGTCCAGAAGGCATAGAGCACATACCCCCCCCCCCACACACACACAGACACACACACACGCACGAATAGTTAGAGACCACAGGTATGCAACTGCCACATCTTATGACAAATAAACATTTGTGGATCTGAATCCTACCTGTCTCCCACCACTAAAACAAACACACACACACACACATACATACACTCAAGGTTATTAAGGCATTGAGGGGTCATCTGGTGCTCTGGCTTTACAGCATTGGATGTGAGTTGGCATTGTGTCTTTTTGTTTAAAAAATGTCTAATTGGTGTCCGGGTAGTGCAGTGGTCTATTCCATCGCCTACAAATTCCATCGCCTACCAATGTTACCTCCGGCTTGGTCAGGCGTCCCTACAGACAATTGGCTGTGTCTGCAGGTGGGAAGCCAGATGTGGGTATGTGTTCTGGTCGCTGCACTAGCGCCTTCTCTGGTCGGTCGGGACACCTGTTCAGGGGGGAGGGGGAACTGGGGGGAATAGTGTGATCCTCCCACGCTACGTCCTCCTGGTGAAACTCCTCACTGTCAAGTGAAAAGAAGTGGCTGGTGACTCCACATGTATAGGAGGAGACGTGGTAGTTTGCAGCCCTCCCCAGATCGGCAGAGGGGATGGAGCAGCGACCAGGATGTCTCGGAAGAGTGGGGTAGTCGGCCAAGTACAATTGAGGAGAAAAAAAAGGGGGGAAAAAGGTTTAATTCTCTTTTGCACATCTCCATTACTCGTCTCACCCATTTCAAGCCTACTAAGACTGGATCAGTGTGGCTCCGACTTTAGGAGAATTGCAGTCCATTTATATCGCAGTACCTTCTGGTATCAGAACCCATCCAGTCTCAGTCCATCCACCATGGTGTTGATGTATTTCCTGTAGCAAAGATGTGGGGACAGACTGCACCCCATCACTGTCTCCACATGTTTGTATTGTGTGAACTTTGCCCTGACAGCAAGTTGAAAACTTCTGACGCAGCTTTTGACTTGACCTTTCCTTTCCACAGGACTTAAAGCTGCTGCGATAAAGTTCACATGCTGTCGTTGAGTGTTGTCTCTAGCTGGAACATCAACGCCGATTACAACAAGTGCCTCTCTCCTAAATTTAGAAACGCAGAACAAACTTGTCTGCCCTGTTTGACTGTGACAAACTTAGCTCTGCCCTTGACCTCGTGGAATGTGTTTTCCACAAGCTGATATTCCACAACGGGCTGCCGAGCCAGCATGCTGCCCTCACAACCACACACACAAACCACCGCCGTCTGGGAAAGGACCACTCAGGTCCACCATGGCGTGTCAGGACACGGTGGTGCAGTTTGAGGTTGGCTTTTCATTATCTTCATAAACAGGCTGGCTCTGCTGCGGTCTGCTGAGAAGGTGCCTCGCTGCTCTGCATGAGCGTGCACGGAGAGACGTCTGTGTGTTACCTGCAGGCTGGAAGTACAGAAACACAGCATTTCTCTGCACTTCTGGCTTCCTTTGAAAACAAGTAGGACAATACACATGCAGACGTAATGCAAGGTCACATCACACAACGAGTCCCTGAGAGATGACAACCCAAATCAGCAACAGCTTAACTGCTGCACGCTATCTGTTCACCTCTCCTACTCGAGTTCTATATATGTACGAGTACAGAAGTGGAGGACACGTACAGAAGGGGGCTGGTACTTAAAATACATGTTTAGGTCAAACGACTCAGGTTACAAGTGTTTTTCAGCACAGAAGGGGCATTTTTCTGAAGCTCACTCCAACCGCCACCCAGCCAAGGCAAAAGGAAGAGAAAACAAACGTGCCCTATAGGGACTGATTTATTACCCCATTATTCCCGTGTCTCTTCCCCAGTGTCTTATCTCTCTATATGAATCTCTCCTTCTCTCTCTCTCTGTCTTGGTTTCCCAGCGGTGGGTTGGCGGGCTGAGATCCGGCCAGCCGACCACCCCGTGGCCAGCTTCGACTTCGATGTGGTCGTGGGGGCAGATGGACGCAGAAATACTCTGGAAGGTGAGGGAAGTGGAAGAAGAGGCGACAAACAGCAGTTCCCCATATACAACACTCATTTGTGCACTTCGATAACCATAATTCACATTCTAGTTGATTTGGCGGGAGAACCAACGGCTCCATATTTTATGGCAGTTCCTTTGATTGTCAGCATAGCAGTATAAGCGAACATTATTAACATTATACACATGATACACTGTATGCCTGTCAGCGTAGCAGTATAAGAGAATGTTATTAACATTATACACGATACACTGTACAGAAATACAGAAATAGAGCCGAGCCCAAAGCAGTCATCTGGAGATTATTCATTGACTGATATGTTGTTTTCTCTCTCTCTCTCTCTCTCTCTCTCTCTCTCTCTCTCTCTCTCTCTCTCTCTCTCTCTCTCTCTCTCTCTCTCTCTCTCTCTCTCTCGCTATGTCTCTCTCTCGCTATGTCTCTCTCTCGCTATGTCTCTCGCTCTCGCTATGTCTCTCTCGCTCTCTCTCTCACTTCAGTTCAATTCATTCAGTGATGCTTTATTGGCATGACTGCATTATTTACCATGTTGCCAAAGCAAAACAGGTCAACAGAGTACTAAACAATTAAAAAAAAAAGGAGATGTATGTCTCACTCTCTCGCTCGCTGTTTCTCACTGTCTCTCACTGTCTCGCTCTCCCTGTATCTGTCGCTCTCTCTTGCTCTCGCTCTATGTCTCGCTTTCTCTCTTTGTCTGTCTTGCTCTGTCTCTGTCTCTCACTCTCCCTTTCTCTGTCTCTCTCGCTCTCTCACTCTGTCTTTCTTTCTGTTTTCTCTTTCTTTCTGAAATGCTCTCATGTAGCCATGAATTCACATCAGATGCTTATTCCTAAAAAGGGCATTTTTGTTCAGTGAGGCAAGAAGTTGAGAAGTTTAGCTCATTCAACAATTATGAGCATGGCTGGGGGAAATGACTTTCCCTGCAGTCACCCCGTTTCTCGGCTATCTAGAGACAGAGTTAACTATACCCAGACCTGCCCTCAGCTAACCGCAAGTACATTTGGGAAGTAGTGACGGCATGATGAAAAGGGGAAAAAACCCCCGATGAATTAAACAGTGATATTAATAGAAGACTTCTGGCTTACATTCAGACACTTCCTACTGATAGCCTCATCTGTTCATATATGCTATACTCTATATACTGTTCATATAAGTCTGAAGACGTACTGCTTATAAACACTGAGTAAGTGCATTGAGCAAATCAGTGATTTTCTTCAGTTAAACAAAGATAAAACTGAAGTAATTGTCTTTGGAGCCAAGGAAGAACGACTAAAAGTCAGCACTCAGCTACAACCGGTAATGTTAAAAACCACAAATCAAGCCAGAAATCTTGGTATAGTCATGGACTCAGACCTGGATTTAAATAGACTCATTAAGACAATTGTAAAGTCTATCTACGATCACCTGAAGAATATATCAAGTATTACAGGATTTATGTCTCAGCAGGGGCGGCACGGTGGCGCAGTGGTTAGCGTGGTTGCCTCATAGCAGGAAGGTTCTGGGTTCGAGCCCCGGGGTAGTCCAACCTTGGGGGTTGTCCCAGGTCGTCCTCTGTGTGGAGGTTGCATGTTCTCCCCATGTCTGTGTGGGTTTCCTCCGGGGGCTCCGGTTTCCTCCCACAGTCCAAAGACATGTCGGTCAGGTGAATTGGCTGTACTAAATTGCCCCTAGGTGTGTGTGTGTGTGTGTGTGTGTGTGTGTGTGTGTGTGTGTGTGCGTGCGTGCGTGCGTGCGTGCGTGTGTGTGCGCGCGCGCGCGTGTGTGAGACTGCTGGGATAGGCTCCAGCAGCCCTGAGAGCAGGATAAGCCGTTTGGATAATGGATGGATGTGTCAGCAAGCGGAATTTGAAAAAACTTGTCCATCAGTTATCTTCAGTGGACTTGACTACTGTAACGCTGTACTTGCAAGTCTTTCTAAAAAAATCGATCAAACTGCTGCAGCTGATTCAGAACGCTACTGCTCGAGTCCTTGCTAAGACCAAAAGAGTGGATCACATCACTCCAGTCCTGAGGTCGCTACATTGGCTCCCTGTCCGTCAATGAACTTATTTTAAAACTCTGTTCTTTAGGAATGGAACAATAACCCCCCCCCCGGTCTCATCTGTTGCCTGCCTTCATCAACTACCAACTTCACCCCCCCCCCTTCCTTACATCCCCCCATCCTCCAGCGGGGGCCCTACCCCCCCTCCCTGGGTTCCTGGAGTAATGGCCCTCTCCAACCTGATGACCCCCCCTACCTGTAACACCTACAGTGTGCTGTGTGCTTCACAGTTTACCATGTCAGAAGACAGTTGATGAGACTTCATGCAAGCAAGGCGGCAGGCCCGGATGGTGTTAGCCCCAGGGTGCTCAAAGCCTGTGCCCCCCAGTTATGTGGAGTGCTTCACCATGTCTTCAACATGACCCTTAGACTTCTAAGGGTCCCCGTGCTGTGGAAGACGCCCTGCCTCATTCCTGTGCCTAAAACGCTGCGTCCCAGTGACTTCAAGGACTACAGACAGGTAGCATTGACCTCCCACATTATGAAGACCCTGGAAAGACTCATCCTGGAGCAGCTTCGGCCCACAGTCAAGGCACACTTCAGCTCGCCTACCAGCCCCGACTGGGAGTTGAGGATGCCATCATTTACCTGCTTAACCGTGCCTACGCCCTCCTGGATAAGCCAGCAAGCATTGTGAGGGTCATGTTCATTGACTTCTCTAGTGCCTTCAATACCATCTGGCCAGCTGTACTGGGTGAGAAGCTGACAGCAATGCAGGTAGATGCCCCCCTTGTGTCCTGGATTGTTGACTACCTTACTGGTAGACCACAGTATATGCGCTTGCAACACTGTGTGTCAGACAGAGTGGTCAACAACACTAGGGCTCCGCAGGGGATAGTCCTGTCTTCCTTCCTTTTCACCCTCTACACCACGGACTTCAACTACCACACGAAGTCCTACCATCTTCAGAAGTTCTCTGAGGACTCTGCTATAGTCGGATGCATCAGTAAGGGTGAGGAGGTTGAGTACAGGGCTGTGGTGGGAAACTTTGTCACATGGTGTGAGCGGACCCATCTGCAGCTCAACGTGACTAAGACAAAGGAGCTGGTTGTTGATCTGAGGAGGGACATAACACCATTGACCCCCTGTCTCCATCCAGGGGGTCAGTGTGGACCCTGTGGAATACTACAAGTACCTGGGGGTGTATATAGACAATAAACTGGACTGGGCTAAGAACACTGATGCCCTCTACAAGAAGAGACAGAACCGTCTCTACTTTCTGAGGAGGCCGAGGTCCTTCAACATCTGCCAGACAATGCTCAGGATGTGGTGTGAGTCTGTGGTGGCCAGTGCTCTCCTGTTTGCTGTTGTGTGTTGGGGCAGCAGGTTAAGGGTAGCGGGTGCAAACTGGCTCTATAAACTGATCCGCAAGGCCGGTGACGTGGTGGGGGTGGAACTGGACTCTCTTGTCGGCGGTTTCTGAGAGGAGGACGCTGTTGAAGTTATGTGCCATCATGGACAATGTCTCCCACTCACTCCATGACATGCTGGTTGGGCAAAGGAGTACTTCTAGTGATAGACTCGTTCTTTCGAAATGCACCACAGAGCGCCACAGGATGTCATTCCTGCCTGTGGCCATCAAACTTTACAACTCCTTCCTCAGAGTGTCAGACACTCTGAGTTAATGGTCATTAGACTGGCCCTTCGCGGCATCCAGGTAGCATGGTGGTCTATTCCGTTGCTTACTAACACGGGGGTCGTCGGATCGAATCTCCCGTGTTACCTCCAGCTTGGTCAGGCGTCCCTACAGACACAATTGGTCGTGTCTGCGGGTGGGAAGTCAGATGTTGGTATGTGTCCTGATCGCTGCACTAGCGCCCTCTCTGGTTGGTCAGGTTGCCTGTTCAGGGGGTAGAGGGAACTGGGGGGATTAGCATGATCCTCCCACGTGCTACGTCCCCTGGTGTAACTCCTCACTGTCAGGTGAAAAGAAGCGGCTGGCGACTCCACATGTATCAGAGGAGACATGTGGTAGTCTGCAGCCCTCCCCGTATTGGCAGAGGGGTGGAGCAGCGACCGGGACGGCTCGGAAGAGTGGGGTAATTGGCCAAGTACAATTGGGGACAAAAAGGGGGGGAAATACAGAAAAAAAAAAAGACTGGCTCTTCCTCTTGTTTTACCCTGTCAGGTGGTTGTTTCATGCTGCAGTAATACAGTATAGATAGACTGTTACATACTGGAGCATGGCACATATGTTTATATATTTTATTTTATTCCTATTTCTTTTTCTTATTTTATATTCTGTTTCTATTTATTTCTATTTCCTTGTTGCCTTGTATCTTGTTATTTTTTCTATACTAGAGCGCGAGTGTCTGTAATAGGACCCAATTTCCCCTCGGGGATGAATGAAGTATTCTGATTCTGATTACTTAGTGACAGTAAATTCCCCGACACAAATATGTGACGATTCAAATTGGTGAGATGAAAAACCTCTACCTAACGTTAACCCTAAACTTAACCACTTCAGCTGTGGCTGCGCATGTGTAGGAAAATTAATGTTTGCGCATGTATTTCAGGAGATTTGCTAGTCGTGTTGTTATTTGAGGGTGTGATTTAGCAGTCCTCGGTGACCTCATCGCTCACCAGGTACCTGAGAGAACTGCTATGGAGCTGCGCTCGTATCTGCAATTGTGGGCTCCCAACATCCATCCGTCCGTCCGTCCATCCATCTATCCATTATCCGAACCGCTTACCCTGTTCTCAGGGTTGCGGGGATGCTGGACCCTATCCCAGCAGTCATTGGGCAGCAGGCGGGGAGACACCCTGGACAGGCCGCCAGTCCATCACACAGGGCCCACTCACACACACACACACATTCATACCTAGGGACAATTTAGTACGGCCGATTCACCTGACCTACATGTCTTTGGACTGTGGGAGGAAACCGGAGCCCCCGGAGGAAACCCACGCAGACACGGGGAGAACATGCAAACTCCACACGGGATGACCCAGAAGGTTAGGCTACCCTGGGGCTCGAGCCCAGGACCTTCTTGCTATGAGGTGATCGCACTAACCACTCTGCCACCGTGCCACCCTGGCTCCCAACATTTAACCCAAAAAATATTTTTAATAGTGTGTTATAACATCTTGTTGCTTTTTTATATCACATAAATGAGTTATTAACATTCATAAAATAATTAGTGACCACATATGCTTTATTGTGCTGTGCTAGCATTTCTACTTGGTGATATTTTCTTCTTTTCTAAAGGTAGGTTCTGGTAGTAAAAATGTGGTCTTCATACTATGGCAGCCTGCTGTTTAGATTACAGAGTTAAATAAACATAAATCTGTCAAGCTACACAAACAAGCCTACACATCTCATGTGAGGTTGCGAGCATGGCAGCAACAGTAACCAGAGCTGATAAACGGTCTTCCAGGAAAAATATGGAGCCCACACTTCCGCCTGCTTTAAAGTCTGCTGTGAGTTATGGTCGGCCTAGGATTAGACTGAGAATTCCCTCTCAGAGTGTTTGAATTATTCTGCTGCATCGCCTTTTCCAGCTTCATAAAGCCAGAGAACTGAAAGGAACTGGTGGCTTCAAATGAAATACCCACCCAGATGATTATTCCATTAGTTTCTGTGAACTATATGTATGAATGGATTTCATGAGATATATTAAGTTCTGATCTGTTTCACTCATCTCACTGAAGGAGAAGTCAGACTCGAGTTGAATATGTATTGAAACATACTGCAGCATGATAAGGAAGAGAAATGTCTTGTATAGACATGGGACTTACCGTTTTATCATAGTCAGGTGTATTTGTAATTTAGCACACTGTTAAACGCCAACTCTCACCAACACACCAGGGCTTCAGGTTCCTTTCCTACCCTTCCTCTTTTGTTCCTAAATAACAGCCATCAGATTCTGAAATTATGGATAGATTTTGTTTGAATTAGCAGACACACCGAGACATCCTGCTGTTTTGAGAAGACTAACAAGGCCTTTTCCTCTCTCTCTCCTTCTCCCTCTCTCTCTCTCTCTCTCTCTCTCTCTCCCTCTCCCTCTCTCTATTGATCAGGTTTTAAGAGAAAGGAGTTTCGTGGTAAGCTAGCCATTGCCATCACAGCCAATTTCATCAACAGGAACACCACCGCAGAGGCCAAGGTGGAGGAGATCAGCGGGGTGGCCTTCATATTTAACCAGAAATTTTTCCTCGACATGAAAGAGGAAACAGGTGATTAGAGAATATTAAAAGAGTCAAACTGAGACCACCTCATTTTCCTCATAATCCAGCAGAGTCTCATCAGTGCAAAGTCTATAACATCTCAGCAGTGTTTCTCAGTTACATGACTTTGTAATGAGTGGTGATGTACTGATTGATTGATCAATCGATTGATTGATTAATTGATTCATTCATTCATTTATTTGTGTGTTTGGTCAGCGGGGTTAGTTAACACTATTATAGATACACAGACAGACAGATAGGTAGGTAGGTTGGCTAATAGACAACAACACACAGTCCTGTTATATTGTCCTTCGGGAATATATTTTCCATGGTCAATGATTCAGTGAATTACTCTCAGCCCACATTAGATAATACAAGAGAGCAAATATAAAGAGGGAAATACTTCATGTGCTTCATAAACACAGATACAACCCCAAAGCATTCACATGATACAATCTACTACTTCTTCTACTACTACTTTCGGCTGCTCCCGTTAGGGGGCGCCACAGCGGCCCTTCCATTTCCATCTCTTCCTGTCCTCTGCATCTTCCTCTGTCACTCCAGCCACCTGCATGTCTTCCCTCACCACATCCATAAACCTCCTCTTTGGCCTTCCTCTTTTCTTCTTCCCTGGCAGCTCCATATTCAGCATCCTTCTCCCAGTATACCCAGCATCTCTCCTCCACACATGTCCAAACCATCTCAATCTTGTCTCTCTTGCTTTGTCTCCAAACCGTCCAACTTGAGCGGTCCCTCTAATATACTTGTTCCTAATCCTGTCCTTCTTCATCACTCCCAATGAAAATCTTATCATCTTCAACTCTGCCACCTCCAGCTCCACCTCTTGTCTTTTCATCAGTGCCACTGTCTCCAAACCATACAACATAGCTGGTCTCACAACCATCTTGTAAACCTTCCCTTTAACTCTCCTGATACTCTTCTCTGCCCACTCCACTCTGCCTGCACTCTCTTCTGCACTCCCCGTTACTTTGGACAGTTGACCCCAAGTATTTAGACTCACACGCCTTCATCACCTCTACTCCTTGCATCCTCATCATTCCACTGTCCTCCCTCTCATTCACGCATAGGTATTCCATCGTGCTCCTACTGACTTATCATTCCTCTTTTCTCCAGTGCATACCTCCACCTCTCCAGGCTCTCCTCCACCTGCACCCTACTCTCGCTACAGATCACAATGTCATGTGCAAACATCATAGTCCATGGAGACTCCTGCCTGATCTCGTCCGTCAACCTGTCCATCACCATCGCAAACAAGAAAGGGCTCAGAGCCGATCTTTGATGTAATCCCACCTCCACCTTGAACCATCTGCCATTCCAACCGCACACCTCACCACTGTCACACTTCCCTCATACATATCCTGCACCACTCCTACGTACTTCTCTGCCACTCCCGACCTCCTCATACAATACCACACCTCCTCTCTCGGCACCCTGTAATATGCTTTCTCTAAATTTACAAAGACACAGTGTAACTCATTCTGACCTTCTCTATACTTCTCCATCAACATTCTCAAAGCAAACATCACATCTGTGGTGCTCTTTCATAGGATGAAACCATACTGCTGCTGCTGATCATCACCTCTCCTCTTAACCTAGCTTCTATTACTCTTTCCCATATCTTCATGCTGTGGCTGATCAACTTTATACCTCTGTAGTTGCTACAGTTCTGCACATCGCCCTTGTTCTTGAAAATTGGTACCAGTATGCGTCTTCTCCACTCCTCAGGCATCCTCTCACTTTCCAAGATTATGTTAAACAATCTAGTTAAAAACTACTGCCATCTCTCCTAAACATCTCCATGCCTCCACAGGTATGTCATCAGGACCAACTGCCTTTCCACTCTTCATCCTCTTCATAGCTGCCCTCACTTTCTCCTTGTTAATCCACTGCACTTCCTGATTCACTATCCCCACATCATCCAACCTTCTCTCTCTCTCATTTTCCTCATTCATCAGCCCCTCAAAGTATTCCTTCCACCTTCTCAGGACACTCTCCTCACTTGTCAGCACATTTCCATCTCTATCCTTGATCACCCTAACCTGCTGCACAGCCTTTCCAGCTTGGTCCCTCTGTCTAGACAATTGTTACAAGTCCTTTTCTCCTTCCTTAGTGTCTAACCTGTCATACAACTCACCATGCGCCTTTTCCTTTACCTTTGCCACCTCTCTCTTCACTTTACATCGCATCTCCTTGTATTCCTGTCTACTTTCTTCATCTCTCTACCCCATTTCTTCTTTGCCAAGCTCTTCCTCTGTATACCTTGCTGTACTTCCTCATTCCACCACCAAGTCTCCTTGTCTTCCTTCCTCTGTCCTGATGACACACCAAGTACCTTCCTAGCTGTCTCCCTCACTATTTCTGTAGTGGTTTTCCAGCCATCCAGCAACTCTTCACTACCACCCAGTGCCTGTCTTACCTCCTCCCTGAACTCCACACAACAGTCTTCCTTCTCCATCCTCCACCATTTGATCCTTGGCTCTGCCTTCACTCTGTTCCTCTTCTTGGTCTCCAAAGTCATCCTACAGACCACCATCCGATGCTGCCTAGCTCCCCTGTCACCACCTTGCAGTGTCCAATCCTTTTTAGATCGTGCCTCCTACATAAGATATAGTCCACCTGTGTGCACTTTCCTCCACTCTTGTACATCACTCTGTGTTCCTCCCTCTTCTTGAAATACAGTGCATCTGGAAAGTATTCACACCCCTTCACTTTCCCCACATTTTGTTATGTTACAGCCTTATTCCAAAATGGATTAAATTCATTTTTTTTCTCATTAATCTGAACACAATACCCCATAATGACAAAATGAAAAAGGTTTTGTAGAACGTTTTTCAAATTTATTAAAAATAAAAAACTGAAATATTACATGTACATAAGTATTCACACCCTTTGCTATGACACTCAAAATTGAGCTCAGGTTCATCCTGTTTCCACTGATCATCCTTGAGATGTTTCTACATCTTGATTGGAGTCCACCTCTAGTAAATTCAATGGATTGGACATGATTTGGAAAGGCACACACCTGTCTATATAAGGTCCCACTGTTGACAGTGCATGTCGGAGCAGAAACCAAGCCATGAAGTCAAAGGAATTGTCTGTGGACCTCCGAGACAGGACTGTATCGAGGCACAGATCTGGGGAAGGGTACAAAAAATGTCTACAGCTTTGAAGGTCCTGAAGAGCACAGTGGTCTCCATCATTCGTAAATGGAAGAAGTTTGGATCCACCAGGACTCTTCCTAGAGCTGGCCACCCAGCCAAACTGAGCAATCGGGGGAGAAGGGCCTTGGTCAGGGAGGTGACCAAGAACCCAATGGTCACTCTGACAGAGCTACAGCCTTCTTCTGTGGAGATGGGAGAACCTTCCAGAAAGACAACCATCTCTGCAGCACTCCACCAATCAGGCCTTTATGGTAGAGTGGCCAGACGGAAGCCTCTGCTCAGTAAAAGGCACATGACAGCCCGCTTGGAGTTTGCCAGAAAGCACCTAAAGGATTCTCAGACCATGAGAAACAAGATTCTCTGGTCTGATCAAACCAAGATTGAACTCTTTGGCCTGAATGCCAAACGTCACGTCTGGAGGAAACCAGGCACCTCTCATCACCTTGCTAATACCATCCCTACAGTGAAGCATGGTGGTGGCAGCATCATGCTGTGGGGATGTTTTTCAGCGGCAGGAACTGGGAGACTAGTCAGGATCGAGGGAAAGATGAATGGAGCAAAGTACAGAGAGATCCTTGATGAAAACCTGCTCCAGAGCGCTCAGGACCTCAGACTGGGGCGAAGGTTTACCTTTCAACACAACAACGACCCTAAGCACACAGCCAAGACAACGAAGGAGTGGCTTCGGGACAAGTCTGTGAATGTCCTTGAGTGGCCCAGCCAGAGCCCAGACTTGAACCCCATTAAACATCTCTGGAAAGACCTGAAAATAGCTGTGCAGCGACACTCCCCATCTAATCTTACAGAGCTCGAGAGGATCTGCAAAGAAGAATGGGAAAAATACCCCAAATATAGGTGTGCCAAGCTCGTAGCTTCATACCCAAGAAGACTTGAGGCTGCAATCGCTGCCAAGGGTGCCTCAACCAAGTACTGAGTAAAGGGTGTGAATACTTATGTACATGCAATATTTCAGTTTTTTATTTTTAATAAATTTGCAAAAATTTCTACAAAACCTTTTTCACTTTGTCATTACGGGGTATTGTGTGTAGATTGATGAAAAAAAAAAGGAATTTAATCCATTTTGGAATAAGGCTTTAACATAACAAAATGTGGGGAAAGTGAAGGGGTGTGAATACTTTCCGGATGCACTGTATGTATTCACCACAGCTATTTCCATCCTTTTTACAAAATCCACCACCATCTGTCTATCCACATTCCTCTCCTTGACACCATACCTACCCATCACCTCCTCATCACCTCTGTTCCCTTCACCAACATGTCCATTGAAGTCCGCTCCAATCACCACTCTGTCCTCCTTGGGTACCCTCTCCACCACGTCATCCAACTCACTCCAGAATTCTTCTTTCTCTTCCTTCTCACACCCAACTTGCAGGGCATATGTGCTGATAACATTCATCAGTACACCTTCGATTTCCAGCTTCATACTCATCACTCTCTTCACCTCCAGCACACTCTTGACATACTGTTCCTCTAGAATTACCCCTACCCCATTTTTCCTTCCATTCGCACCATGGTAGAAGAGTTTGAACCCTCCTGCGATACTCCTGGCCTTACTCCTCTTCCACCTGGTCTCTTGCACACACAGTATACCTACCTTTCTTCTCTCCATCATATCAGCCAGCTCTCTCCCTCTACCAGTCATAGTGCCAACATTCAAAGTTCTGACTCTCGCCTCCACATTCCTACCCTTCCTCCTCTACTGCTGCCTCTGAATATGCCTTCCCCCTCTCCTTCTCCTTCACCCAACAGTAGCATAGTTTCCACCGGCACCCTGCTGGCCAACAGTACCAGTGGTGGTTGTTGGTAACCCGGGCCTCAACAGATTCGATATGCAAGTCTGATTGACGATCCGCACATTTGATTTGGCAAAGGTTTTATGACGAAGGCCCTTCCTGACGCAACCCTCCCCATTTATACGGGCTTGGGACTGGCACTAAGAATTGAATTGAATTTTTTGTCATTTCTTAGACGTACTTGCATACACAAAGAAAGGAAATTTCGTTTCTCCCAGCCCACAGCAGTGCAACACAAAAAACACATCCAAAATTTCCCAAAAACGACACTACCAAAAACTAAGAATGTGGGTTATTCACATGATACAATACTGCAATATAACAATTTTGCAAGATCTTCTGGACCCTCCATATCTATGTCATCTTGGGTGGCAAAGCGATGGACATCCTATATGAAGCAAAGAATGAGTTAGAGCCACCTGGAACTGTGTTATTCAAATCAGAATTTGCATTTTTGGTTTGAGTTGACAACTAATAAAAGAGTTGAAACCACACACTGCTGTTGGACTTTATTTGGCCTGTACTGTAGTTTAACCATAACCTGTATTTGTCATGTTTTGCAGGTGTTGATCTGGAAAACATTGTGTACTACAAAGACAATACTCATTATTTTGTGATGACGGCCAAGAAACAGAGCCTGCTTGATAAAGAAGTCGTCATCCATGTAAGCGACATTATTCAGGTCAACATCGTGCAGCAGGAGGAAAGACTGACACTTAAGATGCGATAAAAGTTACATTTCTGTCAACCAAATAAAAAGACTGAGCTTGGCCTCCAAATTCATAACAATAGATGTTGTGTTCACAGAGTATTGCTTCTTTGATGAACTCTCATTTCTGTCCCAGTGCATCTTTAATGGACCTGGTTCTGCATGAGTAGCCGTTTCTATTCATTTGTAAAGCTATTCGAGGAAAGCAACCAGGGAAAACATCAGCGCTGATGAATAAGTGCAGGACAACTCAGTCTTAATGATCTTTTTCATTTTGGACTTACTAGTGAGCCCCTTTAATTTTTCCAGACTTTTCATTAATTGGAAAGGGCCAACTTTTTTAGTAACTCATACTCTTTATCTAATAGGGAAAAAAAAGGAGAGAAATCCTTTATGGTCTCGTATTCATGCTCTGCTTGTGTTTTCTTGAACTGGGTTTTTTTGTTGTGTAGGACTACATAGACACCCAGATGTTGCTGAGCAGTGAGAATGTCAACCAGGAAGCACTCCTGTGTTATGCCCGGGAGGCCGCGGACTTCGGTACCAACTATCAACTTCCCACAATGGACTTTGCTATGAACCACTGCGGGCAGCCGGATGTGGCCATGTTTGACTTCACCAGCATGCATGCCTCCGAGAACGCTGCTCTGGTCCGGGATCGCTTCGGATACCGGCTACTAGTAGCGCTGGTTGGGGACAGTCTGCTAGAGGTAAGGCGAGATGAGAAGTATAACAGTACCTTCTATGGGTAAAATGAAAATAAACAGAATTGAAATAAACGTTGAAGTCGTATTTCACTCAGATATTATTTTCTTAATTAGTGACCAGGATGTAGAACATGGATACATAAAACATACACAAAATGGAAAAAGTCACATGAAACAGAAGAAACAAGGACATAAATACATGAAATATATGGCATGGAAAGAAAGAGGGGAAAGCATGTTGTAATAACAGTAATGTACACTGGGAAGTAAAGACAAACCTGCATATACAACAGTAGAGTTAAGGGCTGTGATCGGGCAGGGGTCATACTGAGGCAAGTGAGGAGGTATCAGCTCTGGATTTATTCCAGAAAAGAAGACCAAGGCATGTTGAACGATTTGGGAATATTTTCAAGAGTTAAGGAACACTTTTCTAATGTGGAGGGCTCAATAAGTTAAGTTTAGCCAGTGATTTATAAAGAGCTTTGGTTTACTTTTCTAGTTTAGAGGAATAACTTGACTATTGTTAGGGATGAGAAATGGAAAGGTTTATGATGTGAAGGAGTGAGGGTAGAGGAAGAGAGCTGGTACCAGAGCAATGCTGTGGAATGAAAAGGTAAATCTTTAGATGTAGTTTTAGCTTCAAATCTTGGGGAAAAAAAAACCTCAATGAAACCTCTTCTTTTTTACCTGTATTCCATATACCTGTAAACTACTAAAAAGACTCACTGGCTGATCGGCCAGGGGGCCGGCCCCTTTGGTCGAGCAGTTAGCGATGTCGCCTCATAATGCAGTACAATCCTGGTTCGAATCCCGCAGTGAGTGGAAATATGCTCGGTTACATGCCTATACTGTCCCACCCAGTGCTTAATTTGTAAATCAGGAGGTCCCAGAACACAGAGAGGGTGCTGTTTTGGCGGGTCGGGGAGAGAAAAAGTCACGGAACACATCAAAAAATCCAGCGCCTGGAGCACACTGGACAATGCTTAGATGTAAGCAGTTAAACTAAATTAAACTGTCATCACCAACAAAGCATTATTTATTTACATTCATTAATCAGAGCATTCACAATAATCACTCAAAATTAGCAGGGGGGGTGCATAGAAACAGCTGGGCAGCATGGTCGTCCAGTGGTTAGCACTGTTGCCCCACAGCAGGCCCTGATCTTCTGGATGGTTATGACAGCGCTCTTGGCCCTTTAGCTTCTTACAGTCGCTCTTCTGTCAGGACTCTTGGTGTGACTTTTGACAGCTCTTTTAACTTTGATAAACAAATAAGCCCAGTCGTCAAAACAAGTTTTTTTTTCAGTTACGACTTCTTGGAAAAGTAAAGGCCTAGCTCCCTCCAAATGATCTTGAAAGGGTAATTCATGCATTTATTACCTCTTGTTTGGATTATTGTAACTCATTGTATGTTGGCGTAGCTCGGTCGTCGCTTTGTCGCCTGCAGCTTGTACAAAATGCAGCTGCTCGCTTCCTGACAGGAAAAAAACGACGTGATCACATAACGCCTGTACTGGCCTCCCTTCATTGGCTTCCTATCTGTTTTAGGATCCAGTTTAAGATTTTAATACTTGTTTTTAAGTCGTTAAATGGGAGTGTACAGCTGATAGGTACGTGGTTTGTTTACATGACGGTTTCAGTGTGGACAGAGAACGTCTGGTAGTAAGACACTTGTGTCCAGTTAGTTAAGTTTGTTTCCTTTATTAATTAACCCATCCTAGCTGTGATGTGTGTAGCAAGGAGCAGTGGGCTGCCGCCTTCATGCTGCGCCCGGAGATCAACTCCAGTTCTTTCCCCAATGCCTTGGTCAGGGGCAGACAGGAGTATTAACCCTAACATGCATATTTCTTTTGATGATGGGGGAAACTGGAGCACCCGGAGAAAACCCACCGCAGACACAGGGAGAACATGCAAACTCCACACAGAGGATGACCTGGGATGACCCCCAAGGTTGGAAACCCCAGGGTTTGAACCCAAGACCTTCTTGCTGTGAGGCAACAGCGCTAAAAAAAAAAAAAAAATCGGAAAAGAGCTATGAGGCGCTTCTTGGTGTGCAACCCGAAAGCAGTCTACCTAACCGTTTTTATGTTTTTAATTTGTTCTTTAACGTCTCGTGTGTGTGAAGTTTATGTCAGAGACTTAAGTATGTGGGCTGTGGGGTCGATCACACAGTTCTTTGCACTTTTATGTGTGATAACGCTATCCCTTGGCTGCTTCTGTCATGGTGTGGAAGGATATCATGGCGGCTCCGAGAGCCGAGTCACTTTCAGCCACGAGCGCCTTCTCTCTTTACGGACCTCGACAAAAGGGGATGTGCTGGTGAGTATACCGATGGCGCTGTACATACAGTACAGTCTGGATAAAAAGACTTCTCATCGAAAAAGAGGAAGAAGGGGAAGGGTACGCCAGAAACTGAAAGTCCTCAGTCTCGACAATCATCGCAGGCTTCCTCCACTGCCAACAGTCCTGCTATCCAGTGTGCAGTCTAACAGGCACAAGGTAGAGGAGCTGGAAGCGTGGGCCAAATACAGACTTGAAATAAAAGAAACCTGCCTTCTTGCCTTTACTGACACATGGCTCAGCGAAATGGACCAGGACAAGGACCTGACGATGCCATCTGCGGGCGCACTCTGCGCTACTGTGCTGACCTGCTCAGTGAGGTCTTCACTAAACTCTTAGATGTGTGCTTAGTGTTGCCAGTTACCTTCAGTCTGGAAAACTTACGAAATAAAAAAATTCCTGAGTACTAAATGAGTTCAGACCTGTTGCATTTACATCACTTGCCATGAAAAATTTTGAGAAAATTTTAAAAGATGAGGTTGTCTCCCTAGTTGATGGCAAACTAGAGCCCTTGCAGTTTGCTTATCAAGCTGGCAGGGGTGTGGAGGATGCAAAACTCATTACCCTTGACAAAGTATGTAAGCACCAGGAGAAACTCAGTTCTCATGTAAGACTGCTGACTTCTCTTCGGCTTTTAACAAGATGGAACCTCACATTTTGATCGAGTGGCTTGCTTCTTATTTTAATTTACCTGATAAGCTTTTAATGTTGCTTTTAAACTTTTTAACAGACAGAACCCAGCAAGTTTTAGTTAATGGGGTTATGTCCAATGTCCTGGTCTCAAACGGGCTCACCGCAGGGTTGCATTCTTTCCCCCCTGCTTTTTATTTTGTATACAGACAGCTGCAGGTCTTCTAAAGAGGGCAGCTACCTGGCGAAATTGTCTGACAATACTGCACTTTTGTCTCTTCTTCAGGGCTCGGAGTCAGATCACGGTTGTGCCCTACCTGCCTTTGTTGATTGGTGCAATGACAACTTCCTTGACCTTAATGTGTCAAAAACTAAGAACTTATCATTGATTTTAGGAGAAATAGTGATAAACCAAAGCTAGCAGTAGCACTATACATGGTGAGGATGTTCTATTGTTGACACTTGTAAGTACTTGGGAACCGCGTTCGACTCCCAACTCAAGTTCGATGTAAACACAGATTTAATTCTCAAGCGTGGACAATAAAGAATTCACTTAATGTGGAAGCTGAACTCCTTTAATGTCTGTAACACCATCTTGTGTATTTTTTACCTGTCATTTATTGGAAGTCTTTTAACTTTTTCCCCTATGTGTTGGTTTAACGGGTTGACTGTGAAGGACAGGAACAGCCTAAACAGTATGGTTCAGGTCTGCTCCAAAATAATGGGAGTCCAGCAGAGAGACTCGTGCTCCCTCTGGGAGAAACGTGTGGCCCAGAAAGTAAAAGGAGCCAATCTGACCACGTCCTGTCCAGTGAATTCACTGTAATGTCCTCAGGCTGGTGCTATAAAACGCCCCCTAGGAAAACGAATCGGTATTATTGGTCTTTCATTCCTTCTGCCATCAAGCTGTTAAATGCCGAGAGTAGTCATTTTAAATAAATGCTTTATATTGTTTTAAACCACAACAGTTGGTTTATACCTTGTTTGTTTTCACATGGCTTGTGGACCTGTACGTTCACTGACTGTAGTGGGGGAATATAACGTGCAATGCATATTAGAATGCTTTATTTATTTATTTATTATTCTATTCTTTTAACTTACATGAATGTGTGCCCTTTGCCTGGTCCTCGTATGAGTCTGCATGCAGGACCACATGAGGGTGACAGTGTGCATCTCTTCCCCATGTACTGATCTGTTTATTGTTTCTGACATAATGATGATTGCCACTTGTCTGTGAGTTTGTGTATGGTCTGGGTAGATTGTAAAAACTGAATTGCCCTTCTGGGATAAATAAAGTTGTCTGAATCTGAATCTAAATCTAACCACTGCGCCACCATGCTGTATTAGGACACGGTGTAATTGAGATGTTGTGTCCATTGATCTCCTCTGCTCCGTTTCAATACTATTGATAGCACCATTATTGCCCCCCTGTTGATCCGCCAAAACAACTTTGGCCTACTTAGAGTCTGACTAACCTACTGGTTTGAAGAAATTCAACAAATTTGTCTTTTTGACATGTCCTATCCAGGGACACCACCTAGCCATTGGTTCAGATTTGTGGACGACACCTGGGTTAAAATTAAATCTCAGAATGCACCACGTTTCACTGACCACATTAACTCTATGGACACCACATCAAGTTCACCAGGGAGGATGTGAAAAATGACAGGGTATTCTTCTTACACTGAAATTGCAATTGGTGATGGGGGACATTTGATTGTTGATGTTTACTGTAAACCTACACATACTGATCAGTACTTAAGGTTTGATTCTCATCATCCACTGGAGCACAAACTAGGAGTCATCAGGACGCTGCACCACCGAGCTGACAACGTCCCCACCGACACAGCGGCCAGGGAAGGGGAGAAATTCCACATTAAACAGGCCCTGGTTAAGTGTGGTTATCCTAACTGGGCGTTTGTCAAAGCCAGGAAGACGCCCAAACAGTACACCAGCTGATCGAAGAGAGGAGAAGGACAACAGCTGCCCAAGCATAAACCAGTGGCGATTCCATATGTGGTGGGACTGTTGGAAAAACTGAGATGCATATTTTCCAAATATTGTGTCTCAGTTACTTTCAAACCACAAAACACACTGCATCAGAAGTTGGTCCACCCCAAGGATTGGGTCCCCTGGCACAAACAGAGCAATATAGTGTATGCTGTTAAGTGCCAGGAGGATTGCCATTACTTGTACATTGGGTAAGCTAAACAGATGCTGGCCAAGAGGATGGCACAATACAGGAGAGCTAACAGACCAGGACTCCACAGTCTACACCATCTACAGGCCAGGACTCCACAATCTACACCATCTACAGGCCAGTGGCCACTCTTTCAAGGATGAGGATGTGCACATAGGGAGGAACGCTGGTTTGAACGGGGAGTCAAAGAGGCCATCTATGTGAAGAGGGAATGACCATCCCTGAACCGATGGGGGGAGGGAGGGGCTAAGAGTACATCTGTCACCATCTTACAATGCTGTGATTGCAATCATTCTTCAATCCTCTGTGAATAGTACACATGGCCATTGTAACTCTACACACCCATATTTGCATATGAAACTGGTCGTTGGTTTGGGTTGTTATACCACTGTATTGTTCTTAAGGGTGGGGACACCTGCAGTCTGTTGAGACTGAAGAGGTCACTTAATGAGTGATGAAACGTATCTGTCAAACATATCCAGATGAATTGATTCAAATTTCTTTGAATTTCTTTTTTTTTCTTTTCTTCCGATTTTTCCCTTTTTCTCCCAATTTAGTGGCCAATCGATCCCTGTTTTACTTCAAACACCCAACCTCGTACTGCATGCGTTCACCAACTGCATCTCTCCAGCCGGCAGTCGCGAAGGAGACACCTCGCCACTTCCGTGACAAGGTGAATCCAGGCCGAACCACTGCTTTTTCCCCACACACAGAGACACATTCACGTGACGAACACAAGCCGACTTCGCCTCCTCCCGAAGACAGCGTTGCCAATTATTGTTGCTTCATCGAATCTGGCCATAGTCGGATCTGACGAGACCGAGGCGCGAACCCCAGTCCCCAGTGGGCAACTGCATCGACACAAAGCTGATGCTTAGACCGCTACACTACCGCGGACCCTTGAATGTCTTTTTGACATTTTACCAGTTTGTTCCTTGTTGCTGAGGGTGTCCTAATTCAAATCACAGTAACATTAGCTCACGTGACGTGCACAAAACTCGCATGCTTCAGGCGTCACTGAGTGACCTGATGTCTTTTTTTCTTTTTAATCAGATTTAAAATGCATCCAAAATAGGCAATATTTATGAGTAACTTCAATGGAAAATAAAAGAATGATAGAACAGCTAACATTAAATACACAAAATGTATTTACAGATTTGATAGTGACAAAGGTGGTGCCAGATCCAATCAAATAGGAGCCAGTCCAAATCTGGGAAGTCCGGGATCCTGTTCAGGCAGAATCAGGCACAAGCCCAGGTCCCACCACAAACTAAAAGAATAAAGAATAGTTGTTTGATATTCAAGTCTTCCTGCTGGTTTGCTGCCCCTGCATTTCCTCCTGTGGATTTAATTACGTTCCTGTGTTCTTGATTAATTCTGTGTAGATGATCAGTAAGATGTATCAGTGTGATGCTTTTGATGTTCATCTGCAGCCTTTCTGGCCGATGGGGACAGGATGTGCCAGAGGGTTCCTGGCTGCCTTCGATACAGCCTGGATGGTGAAGAGCTGGGCTCAGGGCACGCCGGTCCTAGAGGTTCTGGCAGAGAGGTACTCTCACACCCAGTACATTTAAGCTGAAAGTTCAGATCACATGAAACGTTCACTTAGCCTGACTAAAAACGTCAGACATCACACACTTACTTATAGCTCTAAAGATTTGTAGTGTCTTACTGTAGGGACTCAAACAAGTAACAGTGGGTTCAAGATTCCATACTACCTAGGATCCAACACTAGTCTCCCCTCAATCGAATTAAAACAAAAAATATTTTGCTTCTACCGCAGGAAAACAAAAACGGATTTTTTTAAACCAAGGAAAAAGTACAGTGAAAGGCAACATGTATACATCATACAGTTCAAAGTAGAAATACCACCAGTCATAATATCAAGGAGTCTGATGGCCTGGTGGCCTGTCCAGGGTGTCTCCCCGCCTGCCGCCCAGTGACTGCTGGGATAGGCTCCAGCATCCCACGACCCTGAGACCTGGATAAGCGGATTGGGTAACAAGATAAGATAAGTCCAAAGGATTTGAATCAAGTGCAACTGAACTTGGTATATATCCGTGGTATATATCCGTCCAGTTGCACTTGATTCAACTCCTTTGGATAACCATGACCTGGATGAATGAGAACATTCACAGACAAGATAAGATAAGATACTTTATTGTCATTGTGTACACACAACGAAATTTCGTTTGGTGACTCTCAAGACCAGCAGCACTAGACAAGGTAAATGATTAAAGAAAAAAAAGAAGATAAAAACAACATTTAGTATAAACAAGTGAGGTAGTAAAAATAAGTGAGGTAGCAAAAATGATGATAAGACAATAAAAGACAGCAGCAGCTTTTAAAAGTTCAAAATAGTGCGTGGGATTATTGCACATAGTTGTCCATATTGCAGCGGCTTTAGTACCAGTTAGTCCTCAGCAGCTATAGGCAGATGTGTGTGTGTGTGTGTGTGGGGGGGGCTACAGCTCTGGGGAAGAAGCTGTTCCTCAGCCTGTTTGTCCGGGTTTTGATGGTGCGGTATCTTTTCCCCGATGACAAGGGAACGAACAGACTGTGACCTGGGTGTGTTGCGTCTTTGCTGATGTTGCTGGCTTTCCTCTGTAGGCGGCCAGCATACACAGCATCCAGGTCCAGGAGCACAGCTCCCACAATCCTCTGTGCTGTCTTTACCACCCGGGCCAAGTCCTTCCTGTTCTCTGCTGTGCAGCTGGCATACCACACTGTGACACATTACAGAGGATGCTTTCTATTGTGCTTCTGTAAAAGTTGACTAGCAGCTGAGAGGGGAGACCGGCTTATTTAAGTTTCCTGAGGAAGAAAAGCCTCTGTTGTGCTTTCTTCACCAGGTGGGAGGTGTTGAGTGACCATGTGAGTTCTTAGGTTATGTGGATTCCCAGGAATTTGATGTTATCCACAACATGCACCTCTTCACTGTTTATGTGCAGTGGGGGTGGGGTGGTCTTCCTGGATCTCCTAAAGTCCACAACGATCTCCTTTGTTTTACTGGTGTTCAGGACCAGGTTATTGTCTGAACACCACCCAGCCAGATGTTGGACCTCCTCTCTGTAGTGTGTCTCCTTGTTTTTGGTTATGAGTCCCACTATAGTGGTGTCTTCAGCAAAGTTCACTATAGTGTTGGAAGAGGGAATGGGGGTGCAATTGTGGGTGAATAGGGTGAAGAGGGCTGGACTGAGCACACAGCCCTGCGGCACACCTGTGTTCAGGATGAGGGTTGAAGATGTATGGTTACCTATCCTGACTTTTTGTGGTCTGTGAGTGAGGAAGTCCATAATCCATGAACAGAGTGAGGTGGTTAATCCTAGGTTGCTGAGTTTGTGTACCAGTTCATGGGGGATTATCGTACTGAGAGCAGAGCTGAAGTCAATAAAAAGCATCCTGACATATGTGTTTGGATGCTCCAGATGGGACAGGGCTATATGAAGTGTAATTGAGACTGCATCCTCCGTAGATCTGTTCCCCCGATAGGCAAATTGGTGGCTGTCCAGATCTGTGAGGATGATGTCCTTGATGTGAGAGAGTATAATCCTCTCAAAGCACTTCATAATAATTGGGGTCAGGGTAACTGGGCAATAGTCATTGAGGCAGTTGACTGCTGTCTTCTTGGGTACAGGTACAATGGTGGTGGATTTAAGGCAGGTGGGGACAACAGCCTGTTGTAAGGAGAGGTTGAAGATGTCCGTGAACACCTCTGTTAGTTGGTCAGCGCATGTCTTCAGTGTGCGGCCCAACACTCTGTCTGGTCCGGCCGCTTTGGAGATATCGATTCTGCTCAGACTGGATTTCACTTGATGGTGCTGTAGGATGAGTTCATGCTCCTCCTTGGGCAGGGTGATTTGGGCCCTCACTCCACTGAGCTGCGTTTCAAAGCGTGCAAAGAACTGGTTAAGCATGTCGGGGAGTGCGCTGTCACGGGTGATGTGTGGGGTGCTGCTTTTGTAATCCGTTATGTTTTTAATACCTCGCCACATGCTCCGGGAGTTGTTATGTGTGAAGTGCCCCTCAATGCGCTGCTTGTACCTGTGTTTAGCCTCTCTAATGCCTTTTTTCAAGTCCCTCCGGGCATTTTTGTAGGCCAGCATGTCACCTGTCCTGAAGGCAGCATCTCAAGCCTTGAGCAGAGACCGCATATTCCTGTCCAGCCATGGCTTCTGGTTCAGAAATACTTTGATGGTTTTGGTGGTTAGTACTGTCTCAGTACAGAAGTGAATGTAGGCCAGGACGGCTGAAGTGTATTCCTCTAAGTCTGCTTCCTGTGCAAACACTCCCCAGTCTGTGCTTCCAAAGCAGTCCTGCAGTCGTGAGGTGGCTTTCTCACGCCAAACCTGGACAGTTTTAATAGCTGGTCTTGTTCTGCAGATTAGAGGTTTATAGGATGGAGTCATTACCAGTGAGATGTGGTCTGATAAGCCAAGGTGTGGCGATGGTGCAACTTTGTATGCTCCCGGGATGTTGGTGTAAACTTGGTCCAGAATTTGTCTCTGGTTGAGAAGTTGATATTCTTGTGGAGTTTGGATGGATGGATGTCAAGGGGAGTGAATGGAATGAAAATAAATTAAATCCAAATTATAGGGGCGGGTCTTCCTGGAATGTGGGTGGGAAAAAAACCCTACTGACATACAGAGGAGCGCTATCGGCTGCCGCTGATGTGGAATGGTCTGTTGAATCCGCTATTGTGACAGTATTAAACAAGTTGGATGGTATATTTTCTCTAAAAGGATAACAACTGCATTTAAAGCTCCTGTTGATAAGAAAGATGTGTCTACCCTACTTTCAGCAGGATTTGGTAAAAGTTTAAGCACTACGTCACACGTTTCATTGCTCTGAATGATTGTAGGTTTCTCCAGTTGCGTCCAGAGGCAGTTTGGTTTGCACATGTTGATAACACCCCTTGGAAATCTAAAATGAAGTGAGAGGAGCCAGACTAATTAGCATTTGAAAATGTGTCTGGTTCCCAGGTTGTCAAAACTCATGTTCCTAATGAATACCTGGTTCATAGAAATTTGAAAGCAGTTCCAAGTCAGAACCAATCTTGATGCAAAACCCTAGTCCAGGGATGGGTAACATGATCCAGAAAGGGCCGGTGTGGGTGCAGGTTTTTGTTCCAGCCAAGCAGTTACACACCTGATTCTGTTAGTTAACCAACAGTCTTCTTTTTCTAAGGACCTTGATTTGTAGAGTCAGGTGTGTAACTGCTAGGTTAGAACAAAAACCTGCACCCACCCTGGCCCTGTCTGGTTCATGTTGCCCACCCCTGCAGTCAGTTCATGAAAGTAGATCCATTCACTGCCAAATGTAAAAACCATCTTGCTATCATAATGTAATGAAATATGATTCATATTGCCATTTTTGTAAGTGTGTCTACTGTCCTGGCTGAACCTGGAGAGTAACTTCTCACGTTAAGGACAAGACGTATTGTCCATCTTGCAGGAGACAGCTGACTCATGTTTGCACGCTGACTTTTAAAATGCACTGAGATACACACATGGAAAATAAAAATGGATGCTGTGTGGTTCTCATATTTCTACAGGGAGAGTATTTACAGACTACTTCCACAGACTACACCTGAAAACATTGCTAAAAACTTTGAGCAGTACACCGTCGACCCTGCAACGCGATACCCAAACCTGAACTCGTCCTGCATCAGACCGCATCAGGTGAGATGCTGTCTGACAGCTCTGCTTTATTTGCTTAATAAAACAACAGCACCAACCAAGAAGACCTGAGAAGATGAGAGCTGTGTGCCGTTCTTCAAAAATGAGTTGAACAACAAATTAGCTGCCAGGGTTATAAGCCAGATTATGTCCATCTTTTGTCTGTCAGGTGCGTCACCTGTACATCAGTGGGGAGCTGAAGTCTTGTTCTCTGGCTCGGGCTTCGACCATACGCCGGCCAGTCAACCTGGCCAGACGAGGTAAGGGGAATGGAAATTGACAAGCATCTGTTTTTTTATTTATTGTTTTTTGTCATGACTCTACGAGGGTCCACTGCTCGGTTTCAATTGCGGCTTTTGGGTCACCATTTTGGTTCGGTTAGTTTTGCACATTAGGGAGGAGAATAATATTACTACCATTTCAAACGTTTGCCGTATTTTCACTTATTTGCAAAAATAACATTTTCTTCCATTCACATTTGATAATATGTGAAATCCACAAATATTCTTTCAAAAGTAGAAGTGTACAAAATTCTCCAGCCTTGTAGAGGTAAAATGAAATTATAATCACTTTTTCATTCTCAACACTTTAAATCCTGAACAATCTACATACCGAACACTTCACATGCTGACCTCTGACCCCTGCATGCTGAACACCACATACTGAATACTCTGCACATACTGAGCCCCATGTTAACAACAATGACGGGTAGCTGTGCAGAACAAGTCCTGACAGAACCACATGCATTCCTCAGCCTGCATCCCAGCTGATATCTGTTTGAACCCCAGTGTACTTCAGCTTTGTTCAGCTTTTCATCGGTGTCGTGCAGTTTTCCAGTTTTGTGCTGATATGAATCTGATCTACTCTGGTATGATCAAGTTTCAGCACTTCATAATATGTAGTATCAGAATGATGTCATGTCAGTAATTCAAATAAATTAGTCTTATTTTGAGAATATAACTGCTTCTCCTTCTTCATCGTTTATCTTCTCCGTACCAGGAAGGGTCTGCTTGGTTAAGCAGTAGCACTGATTTAAAGTGAAGTCTGGTAAACGTGGTCTTGTGTGCAGAGTCGGAGATCAGACCAGGAAGACTGCTGACGTGGTGTTCGAAGCAGACCGAGGGCTACAGGAATGTCATCGTGACCGACCTGACGACCTCTTGGCAAAGTGGCACTGCCCTGTGTGCCCTCATCCACAGGTTCAAACCTGACCTCATGTACGTAAGCCACTTGAGCAGATAATAATTCTTTAATTACATGTTTGATCTGAAAACAGATTGGCCTTAAATGATTGCCGTGGTTATTAATCAGTTAAAAAAACAAGCACCACCACATGGCGGCTTTGAGGGAGAAATCAGTGCTTCTTTTTTCTTTTTTACAGTTTTTATTGTGCTTATCGTGCTTTTAACAACTGAAACTTTAAAACACAACTCTCCACATGAGAGGCACATGAGAATTATACATCTATCATAAACAATCTACTACTACTACTTTCGGCTGCTCCCGTTAGGGGTCGCCACAGCGGATCATCCGTTTCCATTTCTTCCTGTCTTCTGCGTCTTCCTCTGTCACACCAGCCACCTGCATGTCTTCCCTCACCACATCCATAAACCTCCTCTTTGGCCTTCCTCTTCTCCTCTTCCCTGGCAGCTCCATATTCAGCATCCTTCTCCCAATATACTCAGCATCTCTCCTCCACACATGTCCAAGCCATCTCAATCTTGCCTCTCTTGCTTTGTCTCCAAACCGTCCAACCTGAGCGGTCCCTCTAATATAATCGTTCCTAATCCTGTCCTTCTTCGTTACTCCCAGTGAAAATCTTAGCATCTTCAACTCTGCCACCTCCAGCTCCGCCTCCTGTCTTTTCGTCGGTGCCAATGTCTCCAAACCATATAACATAGCTGGTCTCACAACCATCTTGTAAACTTTCCCTTTAACTCTTGCTGGTACCCTTCTGTCGCAAATCACTCCTGACACTCTTCTCCACCCACTCCAACCTGCCTGCACTCTCTTTTTCACCTCTCTACTGCACTCCCCGTTACTTTGGACAGTTGACCCCAAGTATTTAAACTCAGATGTCTTTGTCACCTCCACTCCTTGCATCCTGACCATTCCACTGTCCTCTCTCTCATTCACGCATAGGTATTCCGTCTTGCTCCTACTGACTTTCATTCCTCTTCTCTCCAGTGCATACCTCCACCTCTCCAGGCTCTCCTCAACCTGCACCCTACTCTCACTACAGATCACAATGTCATCCGCGAACATCATCGTCCATGGAGACTCCTGCCTGATCTTGTCCGTCAACCTGTCCATCACCATTGCAAACAAGAAAGGGCTAAGAGCCGATCCTTGATGTAATCCCACCTCCACCTTGAACCCATCCGTCATTCCAACCGCACACCTCACCATTGTCACACTTCCCTCATACGTATCCTGCACCACTCCTACATACTTCTCTGCAACTGCTGACTTCCTCATACAATACCACACCTCCTCTCTCGGTACTCTGTCATAAGCTTTCTCTAAATCTACAAAGACACAGTGCAACTCTTTCTGGCCTTCTCTATACTTCTCAATCAACATTCTCAAAGCAAACATCGCATCTGTGGTGCTCTTTCGTGGCATGAAACCATACTGCTGCTCGCTGATCGTCACCTCTCCTCTTAACCTAGCTTCTATTACTCTTTCCCAAATCTTCATGCTGTGGCTGATCAACTTTATACCTCTGTAGTTGTTACAGTTCTGCACATCGCCCTTGTTCTTGAAAATCGGTACCAGTATGCTTCTTCTCCACTCCTCAGGCATCCTCTCACTTTCCAGGATTGTGTTAAACAATCTAGTTAGAAACTCCACTGCCATCTCTCCTAAACATCTCCATGCCTCCACAGGTATGTCATCAGGACCAACTGCCTTTCCATTCTTCATCCTCTTCATAGCTGCCCTCACTTCCTCCTTGCTAATCCGCTGAACTTCCTGATTCACTATCCCTACATCATCCAACCTTCTCTCTCTCTCATTTTCTTCATTCATCAGCCCCTCAAAGTATTCCTTCCACCTTCTTAGCACACTCTCCTCGCTTGTCAGCACATTTCCATCTCTATCCTTGATCGCCCTAACTTGCTGCACATCCTTTGCAGCTTGGTCCCTCTGTCTAGCCAATCGGTACAAGTCCTTTTCTCCTTCCTTAGTGTCTAATCTGTCATACAACTCACCATACGCCTTTTCCTTTGCCTTTGCCACCTCTCTCTTTGCTTTACGCTGCATCTCCTTGTACTCCTGTCTACTTTCTTCATCTCTCTGACTATCCCACTTCTTCTTTGCCAACCTTTTCCTCTGTATAATTTGCTGTACTTCCTCATTCCACCACCAAGTCTCCTTGTCTTCCTTCCTCTGTCCTGATGACACACCAAGTACCTTCCTAGCTGTCTCCCTCACTATTTCTGCAGTGGTTTTCCAGCCATCTGGCAACTCTTCACTACCACCCAGTGCCTGTCTTAACTCCTGCCTGAACTCCACACAACAGTCTTCCTTCTTCAACTTCCACCATTTGATCTTCGGCTGTGTCTTCACTCGCTTCCTCTTCTTGGTCTCCAAAGTCATCCTACAGACCACCATCCGATGCTGCCTGGCTACGCTCTCCCCTGTCACCACCTTGCAGTCTCCAATCCCTTTTAGATGGTGCCTTCTACATAAGATATAGTCCACCTGTGTGCACTTTCCTCCACTCTTGTACGTCACCCTGTGTTCCTCCCTCTTCTTGAAATATGTATTCACCACAGCCATTTCCATCCTTTTCACAAAATCGACCACCATCTGTCCTTCCACATTTCTCTTCTTGACTCCATACTTTCCCATCACCTCCTCATCACCTCTGTTCCCTTCACCAACATGTCCATTGAAGTCCGCTCCAATCACCACTCTCTCCTCCTTGGGTACCCTCTCCACCATGTCGTCCAACTCATTCCAGAATTCTTCTTTTATCTATCATAAACAATATGTCTTATAATATACATTTACAGTACACAGAAGAATGTGCTATCTTACCAACAGGTTTACCAATAGAGAAAAATAAAACAATCAATTTAAAAAAGGTAGGGAATGATACTGAATAAAATACAGTAAAAAGTAAATAAATAAAAAAAGTGTGGATGTCTACAGACCTTGTCAAAGAACAAATTGGTGTGTCTGTAGAGGGTCTGTCTGTTTTCTTTCTATAATCAGTTGTGACTAAAGAGCAAGTGGGAAACTAGTAGCTAAGATGGTGGTATTCATATTATTATTTCAGTTTCTGGTCAGGTTCAAGTAATTTATAAAAGTCCACCATATTTATTTAATGAGAATTTTATTTTCTCTAAATCTGGATGTGTCATCACTTCTCTCATCCAAGTTGCATGGATAGGTTCATGGGTAGTTGCATGGGTAGGTTCATGGGCAGTTGCATGGGCAGGGGCTGCTGCTTGCCTCCAGCTAAGTAGTGTTAACCTGCGTGCCAGCAGACTGACTAAAGTTATCACATTGCATTCTGAACTACACTGCTCAAAAAAATAAAGGGAACACCTAAAAACACAATATAGACCTCGATGAATGAAATATTTCAGCTGAAAATCTTTATTTATTAGACAGAGGAATGTGTTTAGAGCAAAATAACCTAAGAATGATCAATGGAAATCAAAATCATTAGCCCATTAAGGTCTGGATTCAGAATCATACTCAAAATCAAAGTGGAAAATGAGAACGTAGGCTGATCCAACTTCTGTGGAAATTCTTCAAGACGATTCAAAATGAGGCTCAGTAGTGTGTGTGGCCTCCACGTGCCTGTATGCACTCCCTACAACGTCTGGGCATGCTCCTGATGAGACGACGGATGGTCTCCTGAGGGATCTCCTCCCAGACCTGGATCAGGGCATCGGTCAACTCCTGGACAGTCTGTGGTGCGACATCGCGTTGGCGGATGGTACGAGACATGATGTCCCAGAGGTGCTCGATTGGATTCAGGTCTGGGGAACGTGCAGGCCAGTCCATAGCATCAATGCCCTCGACATACAGGGACTGCTGACACACTCTGGCCACATGAGGACGAGCATTGTCATGCATGAGCAGGAACTCAGGGCCCACTGCACCAGCATATGGTCTGACAATGGGTCTGCGGATCTCATCCTGGTACCTAATGGCAGTCATGGTACCTCTGGCTAGCACATAGAGGTCTGTGCGGCCCTCCAAGGATATGCCTCCCCAGACCATCACTGACCCACCGCCAAACCGGTCATGCTGGAGGATGTTGCAGGCAGCAGAACGTTCTCCACAGCGTCTCCAGACTCTCTCACGTCTGTCACATGTGTTCAGTGTGAACCTGCTCTCATCTGTGAAGAGCACAGGGCGCCAATGGCGAATCTGCCAACCAAGATGTTCTCGGGCAAAGGTCAATCGGGCTGCACGGTGTTGGGCTGTGAGCACAGGCCCCAATTGTGGACGTTGGGCCCTCATACCATCCTCATGCATTCTGTTTCTCACTGTTTGAGCAGAAACCTGCACATTAGTGGCCTGTTGAAGGTTGTTTTGTAGGGCTCCGGCAGTGCTCCTCCTGTTCCTCCTTGCACAAAGGACCAGATAGCGGTCCTGCTGCGGGGTTGTTGTCCTCCTGCGGCCCCCTCCACGTCTCCTGGTGTACTGGCCTGTCTCCTGGTACCTCCTCCATGCTCTGGACACTGTGCTGGGAGACACATCAAATCTTCTTGCCACAGCACGCATTGATGTGCCATCCTGGATGAGCTGCACTACCTGAGCAACTTCTGTAGGTTGCAGATACTGCCTCATGCCACCTCTAGTGGTGAGGGCACTAGCAAAATGAAAAACTAACCAAAGATCGGCCAGAAAAGATGAGGACAGGCAAATGGTCTGTGGCCACCACCTGCAAATCCATTCCTTTTATAGGGGTTGTCTTGCAAATTGTCTAATTTCCACCTGGTGGAAATTAGACAATTTACCAACAGGTGAAATTGATTCACAAATCAGTGTTGCTTCTGAACTGGACAGGTTGATATCTCAAAAGTGTGATTGACTTGGAGCTACATTGCATTGCTTATGTGTTCCCTTTATTTTTTTGAGCAGTTTAGTTTTCACCATATTAGGATCTATAACACCAAAAACAGCCATTAAAGGGTCAAAATCAACATTTTTATTCAGTACCTTAGACACAGTATGAAATTACTTCTCCAATAGTTCAACAAACTAGAGGAGCTCCCGAACATGTGTCAGTCTATGCGTTTACATGCACAGTTAAGTGGAGCTACAGTTACAGCTCGATTAGGCCATGTAATTGGACTACTGTTGTTGTGCCAGTATACAAGAACCGGGGGAGAATCGATTTATTGACAGAAGTGTGTCCGACTCCGGTACGGTAGGTGGTGATATGCCCTCTTTCATCTGGTTGCTATTGGACCTTCTTCTGGTTGACCTTTTGCGTCACATACCAAACAAGCGACAAACAAGTTAGCAAGCAGCAAGCGGTTTGAGGTGCTTTCATTGAACACAGATTTGCTCGGGGGTTCTTTTAAATCCCGCTTCGTCCAACTTTTCAGAAGACCATTAAGGCACCGGGCCTGGATGGCGTATCACCCTCCTGTCTTAAAGTCTGTGCTGACCAGCTGGCCCCCATTGTCACACTGCTCTTCAACAGATCACTGGAGCTGTGTGAAGTCCGCTCCTGCTTCAAGAGCTCCACTATCATCCCGGTCCCCAAGAAACCCCGTATCACAGGACTACAGGTCCATTGCCCTAAAATCTGTGGTCATGAAATCCTTCAAGAGACTGATGTTGGCCCACCTGAAGGAAATCACAGGCCCCCTGCTTGACCCCCTGCAGTTTGCCTACCGAGCAAACAGGTCAGTGGATGATGCAGTCAACATGGGATTGCGCTACATCTCTGAACACCTCAACTCCCCAGGGACATGCGCAAGGGTCCTGTTTGTGGACTTCAACTCAGCATTCAACACCATCGTTCCAGATATCCTCCACTCCAAACTCACCAGGCTCACTGTTCCAGCCCCCATCTGCCAGTGGATTAAAAACATCCTAACAGACAGGAGGCAGGGGGCTGGGGAAAATCACATCCAGCACCCAGACAATCAGCGCTGACACTCCTCAGGGATGTGTGTTCTCCCCTCTACTCTTCTCCCTCTATACAAATGACTGCACCTCAGGAGACCCATGTAATGAACATGAATGAGTAGACTTGCCAGCCGGTTGGCTGACGGGTTGGACCCTTTGTAGTGTAATGAGCATGAATAATGAGGCATGCTGTTTCTTTTTGGGACACTTTGCCTGTGTTTCAGTCCCGATTTGCCCCTCAGTAGTGGCTGATGTTAGTTTAACTGATCAGATGCTGAAGAACCATTCATCTCCCATTCCAGTTGTTTCTCTCTTAACAGCTTCCTTTTTGAGGCTACGAGGGATGGGTTGGGTTCAGCTTCACATTGTTATGTGCCCATCTTCACCACATCTGAAACAGTAGTGTTAGTTTGCTGTTTCAGAAAAACAAGACGTCCGCAGAACGAACCAGATGAAGGAGCAGAGGGAGTTGACAGATAATTAGCATAGCTATAATTTTCAACCATTTATATATACATGGACACTGCCATCACTGTCCTCTAAAAGGCTCAGCAGGGAATGTACTTTCTCCGTCAGCTCAGGAAGTTCAACCTGCCTCAGGAACTGCTGCTTAGTTCTACTCCGCAATAATCCAGTCTGTTGTCCTGACATCCATCACTGTTTGGTTTGGATCGGCCAACAAACAGGACAGGAACAGACTACAACGGATGGTCAGGACTGCAGAGAAAGTCATTGGTGCCAACTGGCCCTCCATTCAGGACATGCATGTTAGGTTAATAGTCCTGCCTATACCCCTGTCCAAGGCAATAGGAAAAAGAACTGGAGTTGGTCCCCGGGCACTGCAGCTGCCCAGTGCTCTTATATGGGTTAAATACAGAAGACGGATATTGTAACTGAAGGACTGTACAATGACAAAAATAAAGTGACTTACTTTCTTCTTTTCAGTATCAACTTTATTGGCCAGGTCAGCTTCTCGCACTTGCAGATATCCCTTGAACAGAAAAAAACAAAAAACAAAAAGAAAACTAAGTAACAAACAAAAAAGAAAGGGCGGAAACCCCCCCCCCCAAAAGAAATAAATGGAACAACAGCAGAACATTGGAGGCAAGCATGTATGCACAACAGGTATGCCACTACTATACAGTTTTGTTATGGTTGAGTAATCAACAACCTATGCCCATATATTATACCGTTGCCCATACACTATCACCATCATCGGTGGTCACTCAAGGCGAGTGTGACTGTCCTCTCCATTGGGTTGTCTAATTGTGGGTCTTCAGATGGCTGTAGAGGCTGATTCACGAGCCACATTCTGGTACAGTGAGGGCAGGAGAAAGTGGTGGTGGTTGAGCCTTTTTCTCTCTCTCCTTGTGGTGCTGTTGCTTTCTCTGTGGCACAGTGGAGTTACATTTCATGCTGTGCAGCTCCTCCCTGCACAGATTTCTTCCAGAAGCGCCTGTCCAATGCAACGTGTTACCAGTTGCTCAATGTGATGTTGAATTTCTTCAGACTGGTCTTGATATTGTCCGTGAAACGTTTCTTTTGCTCGCCGGGAGCTTGCTGACATTCCTTCAGCTGGGAGTACAGGATCTGTTTGGGGAGACGTGTGTTGGACATGCGGATGACATGGCCTGTCCATCAGAGTTGGTGCTGCATTATTACAGTGGTGGTGTTAGTCATGTTGGCATCTTCCAGAATGCCGATGTTGGTGCCTCTGTCCTTCCAGCTGATCCTCCGGATCTTTTATAAGGATCTTTGGTGATATTATTTCAGGGCTGTCAGGTTCTTGTTGTAGGTGGTCCATGACTCTGCTCCATACAGCAGGGTGGGGAGAACAACAGCTCTGTAGGAGCTTTGTTCGGGCCTTTAGATCTCGGTCTTCAAAGACTCTTTTCCTGAGTCTGGCGTAAGCGCCACTGGCACAACTCAGGTGATGGTTGACCTTAGAGTCGATGCCAGCTTTTGAGGAGAGAAGGCTGCCGAGGTAAGGGAAGTGATCAACTTTTTCAAGAATTTTGTTGTCCACTTTTATGGTGGGCTGGGTAGATGGCTGGTTGGGTGGAGGTGGATATAGGACCTGGGTCTTGATGTTTAATGCTAGACCCAGGGCTTTGTATGCCCTGGGTAGCAGTAGTATGCATTCAGAATGTCCTGAAGATCTTCTGCTGAGTGTGCTGTGATAGTGTTGTCGTTTGCATACTGAAGCTCCAGGACTGTGGTGTTGCAGACTTTGCTCTTGGTCTTGAACCTGTGTAGCAGTGTGTATGTACCACTGCGTAGCAATGGTCCAGTGTTATTTTCCCTGGTGGGACAATTAATATGTTGTCTGTACTTGGGTAGTTCGTGGTTTAATTTTGCTCTGTTAAAGTCCCCAAGGGTTATGAAAAGTGAGTCCGTATGTTCTGCTTCAGAGCCGGTAATCTGGGTGGCCAGGGTTTGCAGTGCGCCATTTATACTGGCCTGGGGTGGGATGTAAACACCAACCAAGATGGAGGATGAAAACTCCTGCAGTGAATAAAATGGCTTGCAGTTTATGCACAATGACTCCCACGTTCAGGCTGCAGTATTTACACTGTGACATCTGTTCACCAACCTTCATTTATGTAGAAGCAAATTCCTCCACTCTTAGCTCTTCCCGATAGCACCGTAACGTGATCCGCATGGTGTAGGTGGAAGCCTGGCAGATGTAATCGGCCGAGCCAGGTTTCAGTGAAACAAAGGGCAGCAGAATGTGCAAAGTCTTTGTTTGTCCCGTTGAGAAGTAGCTTGTCACATTTTGTTGGGTATGGAGCGGCAGCACAGCCTGCTTCCCTCGTTTGCGTCACCTCCATGTCTCACAGAGAGCCGCTGTTTCTCCAACTAAGATCTCCAAAAAAATTTCTGAATTTGAGAAAACTGGTGAAAAACTGTCTGGAGTTAACTGCCTAATGTTAAGCAGTTCTCTAGTGAAAACCAGACTCAAGGGCAGTTTCTTTCCACAGCCTGTCACTCTGATGAACACGTAACATTGTCATAATGAATCAAAGCACGGTGTACATATATACTGTTATTGTATGTATATATGCATATTCTGTCATGTCCATCTACCTCATTTATATAAGTAACCTAACATCTTTATTCCAGCATCTTTGCACTCTGCACCAGTCCACTATTCCTTCCTGTTTCACCTGCATATAGTCATTCCTTGTATATATTCCTGAAGATTGTTGTGTTGTTAGTCTATGTAATTACATCGAGAGACGATAAACTGGAGTCAAAGTCCATGTATGTGTAAACGTACATGGCCAAATAAAGATGATTCTGATTCTGAGTCTCTACATCTACACCTATTTATATCCTTTATACATGGACATCGCCATCACCGTTCATCCATTGATTTTAAAATGTTATTGCTCACTTTTAAGGCCTTAAATGGTCTTGCTCCTAATTACATTTCTGATTTATTGACCTGGTATAACCCTCTCGACCATTAAGATTTGCAGATGGAGCCCTGCTGGTTATCCCAGGTCTCGGTTTGTGACAAAGGGTGATCGGGCTTTTGCTGTTAGAGCCCCACACTATGGACCCCTCTTCCTGTTGAACTAAGACAAACCAAGTCTCTAGCTTTTAAATCTTGTCTTAAAACTTTTCTCTTTGTGAAAGCTTTTGGAAATGTTTCATATTTGTTTATCATATCTTGAATTGCATCAGTTTTTAGTCATATCTCTACAGGGTATTCTGTACATGCCAACACTTGCGTCAGCGGGCTCTGGTAAAAGTTTTTATGGGTTTTCTTGTTAAAACCTTTGGGCTGACTTTGCAGCATACCTCTGTTCCTCAAATCATATGCCTCCTCCAAGAAGAATCCAGGTTTTATGGACGTGTTAAACAGGTCTGGCACCAGAATAACTCGTTCATCCATGTTCTCTATTTTGTTCTCTTTCTCATTCTGAGTCCTTCCACCTTTCTGCTACAGTGACAGTTTGGCCTCCTGAGAGGTTTTGCAAATTCTTGTGATGTAGCTCAGTATGCAGACTCCTCTATGTACGTTAAGAAACCTGAAAGTATTGGAAAACACTCCCCTGTAAAACACGTTGCATAGCATTTTGATGTCTGATACTAAAAAACATTTCCACTTCCGTTGTCGGAAGATGGCAGCACGAATTCACATTTGCGGCTGCTTCACCCAGTACTGTCCATGCAGTGTCTTTGTCCACGTCTGCATCTAAGTTTTGTCTTCGTTTGATGGCTGGGAGCGCTGGATCGGCTGGGAGACCGGGGCAGGCTAAGCTAACTGCTAGCCCATGCAGACCGGCAGTTCTGATAATGCCGAGGGCGATCTGGCGGCGGCCTCACCTGGCGTTGACTGTGGTGTTTTTGATGTCGTCGTGAGGAGTGCGGGGAGGTGTGTTGAGGGTGTCTGACTGGGAGTGCTGGCGCTGGATCGGCTGGGAGAGCTTGGTCTGCTTCGTCCAGTGGGCCCAGGGACCACGGCCCCTGCCTGGAGCTGCACCCGAGGTGGAAACGCCGAGGGCGGTCTGACAGGACACGGAAGCTAACTGCTAGCCCATGCAGACCAGCGGTTCCGACAGTCATCCTGGCTGGTGTTCCCTTGGACAGTGTTTTGTTGTTTAGTTTGGATATGTGTATTAGTTTGGATATGTGTGTTCTTGTAGTTTTTGAATGTGTTTTTGTCTTTTTGTTGTACTGCTGTGAGCTGGGGGAAATTACATTTGGTTTCATTTCATGTATGCAGGTGCATGAAGTGAAATGACAAATAGTGTTTCTGATTTCTGATACCTGTGAAGGACAACCGAGTCGAAGTGTTTGTCGATTTTCTTCCTCCAGCTGTAAAAGGCAAGGCAAGTTTATTCATACAGCAGATTTTATACACAAGGGCAATTCAAAGTGCGTTACATAAGGCATAAAAATCAGTTTAACAAAAAATACAAATAATTATGAATAGAATTTAAAAAGAAGTTAAAAGGTTAAAATATAGAGGATCAAACTAGCCAGATTTGGTTAAATAATAAAAGGCTTGTCAGATGGAGGCAGAGTCTCCAATAAAACACATTGAACTTTAGTCACAAGTGTCGTGGTTTTAACCAGGAAAAACTTGCTGGAACAAAATTGGTTGAATAAAATTAAGTACAGCTTCATTTCTTGTTGTAGGTTGTGGGTAACACAAAGTAGAGGCTCAAACAAACAGAACAAAGATTAAATGAAATGGAGAAAGGAAGACAACATAAAGAAAAACTTTGGCTTGCTATCTTTAAAATAATTCACGTTTTTTTGTTGGCACATGAATTTCTGCACTTATCAAGATGTGCGATAGAAATAAAGTTTTTTTGTTCTATTGATTGATTATTAGGCTGGTGTGGCTGGTGTGACAGAGGAAGACGCAGAAGACAGGAAGAAATGGAAACAGATGATCCGCTGTGGCGACCCCTAACGGGAGCAGCCAAAAGTAGTAGTAGTAGATTGATTATTGGGTGGCGCAGTGGTTAGCGTTGTTACCTCACAGCAAGAGGGTCTTGGGTTCGAGCCCCAGGGTAGTCCAACCTTGGGGGTCGTCCTCTGTGTGGAGTTTGCATGTTCTTCCCATGTCTGCATGGGTTTCCTCCGGGTGCTCCGGTTTCCTCCCGCAGTCCAAAGACATGCAGGTCAGGTGAATCGGCCGTACTAAATTGTCCCGAGGTGTGAATGTGTGGGCCTTGCGTGATGGCCCGGCGGCCTGTCCAGGGTGTCTCCCTGCCTGCTGCCCAGTGACTGCTGGGATAGGCTCCGGCATCCCCGTGACCCTGAGAGCAGGATAAGCGGTTCGGATAATGGATGGACGGAATGGATGATTATTTGATCAATTGACTGATCACAGTAAACTATGTTTCTGTGTGCTACATTTCAACCCTTTCTATCTTCATCGCTAGGCTGAAATAAAGAACCGTTGTTCCAGTGTTTGTGATTGTAGCTATTTATAATCAAAATCTCTTCACGCTTTAGTTCACTGTTCTCTGTGTTCTTCACTTCCTCTTGAAATCTTTTAACTTCACAATAAGGAGGTTTTCTCCTCGTTTTGGTCTCTGTGGCCTCCACAGTAAAAGGCTTCATAATTACTCTGAACATCTGCTAAATTAAAATTCTATGATAAAATCATCTTGTTTGTGTCAAAAGAATTATAAAATCATAAGATTTTCAGTGGAGCGCAGCATGTGCTTCTGCAACGGTAATTTAAGCCTATTTGTATGAGCCTGAGTGGATTTTGTTTTGATATGTATTGATATGTATTTTATGATTATCTACTACTACTGTCAGCTGCTCCTGTTAGGGGTCCCCACAGCGGATCATCCGTTTCCATCTCTTCCTGTCCTCTGCATCTTCCTCTGTCACACCAGCCACCTGCATGTCCTCCCTCACCACATCCATAAACCTCCTCTTTGGCCTTCCTCTTTCCTGGCAGGTCCATATTCAGCATCCTTCTCCCAATATACCCAGCATCTCTCCTCCACACATGTCCAAACCATCTCAATCTTGTCTCTCGCTTTGTCTCCAAACCGTCCAACCTGAGCTGTCCCTCTAATATACTCGTTCCTAATCCTGTCCTTCTTCATCACTCCCAATGAAAATCTTATCTTCATCTCTGCCACCTCAAGCTCTACCTCCTGTCTTTTCATCAGTGCCACTGTCTCCAAACCATACAACATAGCTGGTCTCACTACCATCTTGTAAACCTTCCCTTTAACTCTTGCTGGTACCCTTTCTGTCACAAATCACTCCTGACACTCTTCTCCACCCACTCCACCCTGCCTGCACTCTTCTTCACCTCTCTTCCACACTCCCTGTTACTTTGGACAGTTGACCCCAAGTATTTAAACTCATATGCCTTCGTCACCTCCTTCCATCATCACTATTCCGCTGTCCTCCCTCTTGTTCACGCATATATGTAGTCTTGCTCCTACTGATTTCATTCCTCTTCTCTCCAGTGCATACCTCCACCTCTCCAGGCTCTCCTCAACCTGCACCCTACTCTCACTACAGATCATAATGTCATCCACAAACATCATCGTCCACGGAGACTCCCGCCTGATCTCGTCCGTCAACCTGTCCATCACCATTGCAAACAAGAAAGGGCTCAGAGCCGATCCTTGGTGTAATCCCACCTCCACCTTGAACCCATCTGTCATTCCAACAGCACACCTCACCACTGTTACACTTCCCTCATACATATCCTGCACCACTCCTTCATACTTCTCTGCAACTCCTGACTTCCTCATACAATACCACACCTCTCTCGGCACCCTGTCGTATGGTTTCTCTAAATCTACAAAGACACAATGTAAGTCCTTCTGACCTTCTCTATACTTCTCCATCAACATTCTCAAAGCAAACATCACATCTGTGGTGCTCTTTCATGGCATGAAACCATACTGCTGCTCGCTGATCATCAACTCTCCTCTTAACCTAGCTTCTATTACTCTTTCCCATATCTTCATGCTGTGGCTTATCAACTTTATACCTCTGTAGTTGCTACAGCTCTGCACATCACCCTTATTCTTGAAAATCGGTACCAGTATGCTTCTTCTCCACTCCGCAGGCATCCTCTCACTTTCCAAGATTGTGTTGAACAATCTAGTTAAAAACTCCACTGCCATCTCTCCTAAACATCTCCATGCCTCCACAGGTATGTCATCTGGACCAACTGCCTTTCCACTCTTCATCCTCTTCATAGCTGCCCTCACTTCCTCCTTGCTAATCCACCACACTTCCTGATTCACTATCCCTACATCATCCAATCTTCTCTCTCTCTCTTGTTTTTTTCATTCATCAGCCCATTATTATTATTATTATTATTATTATCTCCTTGTACTTTCTTCATCTCTGTGACTATCACGCTTGTTCTTTGCCAACCTCTTCCTCTGTATACTTTGCTGTACGTCGTCATTCCACCACCAAGTCTCCTTGTCTTCCTTGTCTGTCCAGATGACACACCAAGTACCTTCCTAGCTGTCTGCCTCACTATTTCTGCAGTGGTTGCCAAGCCATCTGGCAACTCTTCACTACCACCCAGTGCCTGTCTTACCTCCTGCCTGAACTCCACACAACAGTCTTCCTTCTTCAACTTACACCATTTGATCCTCGGCTCTGCTGTCACTGTCTTCCTCTTCTTGATCTCCAAAGTCATCCTACAGACCACCATCCGATGCTGCCTAGCTACGTTCTCCCGTCACCACCTTGCAGTCTCCAATCCCTTTCAGATCGTGCCTCTTACATAAGATATAGTCCACCTGTGTGCACTTTCCTCCACTCTTATACGTCACCCTGTGTTCCTCCCTCTTCTTGAAATATGTATTCACCACAGCCATTTCCATCCTTTTCACAAAATCCACCACCATCTGTCCTTCCACATTCCTCTCCTTGACACCATACCTGCCCATCACCTCCTCAACACCTGTTTCCTTCACCAACATGGCCATTGAAATCCGCTCCGATCACCACTCTCTCCTCCTTGGGTACCCTCTCCACCACTTCATCCAACTCACTCAAGAATTCTTCTTTCTCTTCCATCTCACACCCAACTTGCAGTGCATATGTGCTGATAACATTCATCATCACACCTTCAATTTCCAGCTTCATACTCATCACTGTCTGACACTCTCTTCACCTCCAGCACACTCTTGACATACTCTTCCTTCAGAATTACCCCTACCCCATTTCTCCTTCCATTCACACCATGGTAGAAGAATTTGAATCCACCTCCAATGCTCCTGGCCTTACTCCCCTTCCACCTGGTCTCTTGCACACACAGTATATACATATACCTTCCTTCTCTCCATCATATCAGCCAGCTCTCTCCCTTTACCAGTCATAGTGCCAACATTCGAAGTTCCGACTCTCACCTCCATACTCGCCTCTCCCACTGCCTCTGTACATGCCTTCCTCTTCTCCTTCGCCCAACAGTAGCATAGTTTCCACTGGCACCCTGCTGGCCAACAGTACCGGTGGTGGTTGTTGGTAACTCGGGCCTCGACCGATCTGTTATGGAAATCTGATTTATGATTTGCATATTTGATTTGGCAAAGGTTTTATGCCGGCTGCCCTTCCTGATGCAACCCTTCCCATTTATCCGGGCTTGAGACCGGCACTAAGAATGCACTGGCTTGTGCACTCTCAGTGGCTGGGTTATGAATTTTATGATCATATAACTAGGAAAGTAAATCATTTGAAGTTAACCGCCTTTTTTCCGCTTTTGGATTTTTACTTAAGCCAATATGGGTTTTTTTTTTCTTCATCAGAGATTTTGATTCTTTAAGTGAGGAGGACTCTGCTGCAAACCTCCAGCTGGCATTTGACATCGCTGAACGGGAGTTTGGCATCCAGCCATTCATATCCGGGATGGAGCTGGCCAGCTGCCAGGACCTGGACAAGACCCGAATGATCTCCTACCTGTCTAAGTTTTATGAACTCTTCCGTGGCTCTCCTCTACCTGCTCCAGGTATTCCACTCCATAGAAATGTCTTTATGCATGCTCAATAATCCAGGTTAGAAAATCACAGAAAGTTGAATCAGTTCATCTGGATAAAATGTTTATTGAGAGGAACGTTTGTGAAACATTTAATGAAACTCTTCTCTTTCCATAAAAGTTGTATCCAGATGAACCGATTCAACTTTCTGTGACTCCATAGAAATGTTCCTCCTCCCATAGTAGACAAACTACGTACCAGGAGAAACACATAACACCAGTCATCCATGTCGTAAAGTTGGGCTGGATATGGGGCATCTTGGTAGCGTAGCAGTCTATTCTGTTGCCTACTAACACGGGGATTGCCAGTTCGAATCCCCCTGTTACCTCCGGCTTGGTCGGGTGTCCCTACAGACATAATTGGCCGTGTCTGCGGACGGAAAGCCAGATGTGGGTTTGTGTCCTGGTCACTGCACTAGCGCCTCCTCTGGTCGATTGGGGCGCCTGTTCAGGGGGGAGGGGGAACTGGGGGAATAGCATGATCCTCCCATGTGCTACGTCCCCCTGGCGAAACTCCTCACTGTCAGGTGAAAAGAAGCGGCTGGTGACTCCATATGCATCGGAGGAGGCATGTGGTAGTCTGCAGCCCTCCCCGGATCAGCAGAGGGGGTGAAACAGCAGCTAGGACGGCTCGGAAGAGTGGAGTAATTGACCGGAAACAATTGAGGAGAAAAAGGGAGAGAGAAAAACAGTTAGGCTGAATAATAACTCAATAGTCTCATTTATAATCTTTAAATGGTATTGAATTGGGATGCAATTCAGATATTGGTATATCACAATATACAATTTTGTTGTCTAAATTAATGATAATGAGAATCTGTGACCTGAAATTTCTCACAAAATGAGGTGTGAAATATACACCGATTAGCCAAAACATTAAAACCACTGCCAGGTGACGTGAATAACACTGATTATCTCGTTGCAATGGCACCTGTCAAGGGGTTGGATATATTAAGCAGCAGGTGGCAGTCAGTTCTTGAAGTTGATGTGTTGGAAGCAGGAAAAATGGGCAAGCGTAAGGATCTGAGTGACTTTGACAAGGGCCAAATTGTGATGGCTAGACGACTGGGTCAGAGCATCTCCAAAACGGCAGGTCATGTGGGGTGTTCCCGGTATGCAGTGGTCAGTACCTACCAAAAGTGGTCCAAGGAAGGACAACAGGTGAACCGGTGACAGGGTCATGGGCATCCAAGGGTCATTGATGTGCATGGGGAGAGATGGCACCAGGATGCACTGTGGGAAGAAGGCAAGCCAGCAGAGGCAGTATGATGCTCTGGGCAATTTCTGCTGGGAAAACTTGGGTCCTGGCATTGATGTGGATGTTACTTTGACAAGTACCACCTACCTAAACGTTGGTGCAGACCAAGTACACCTTTTCATGGCAACAGTATTCCTTAATGGCAATGGCCACTTTCAGCAGGATAATACGACCTGTCACAATGCAAAAACTGTTCCGGAATGGTTTGAGGAACATGACAAAGATTTCAAGGTTTTGCCATGGCCTCCCAATTCCCCAGATCTCAATCCAGTGGAGCATCCGTTTCTACTGAAAGAGACTGTGAAATTTTACTTGACTTTCTGAGGAAAGAAGTCTGTATTGTTCAACAGTGCAGGTCATGTACAGAACCATGCGAGAAATACATTGAGGTAAAGTTTCCGGCCTCATTCACTGGACAGTAGCACTGTTTAACACTTACATGACAGGCTGGAGATGAATTATAAAACCAAAGTTAACAAAATAAACAAAACAAAAAGGTGTGTAAACTGGGTTTAGGTATGTTTTCCCTCCACTACACCGCTGATTATATTTTATATTGCAGGTTCCAGAGGGGCGAATGAAAACGATGAAGAATGTCCATCAAAAGAAGTCAGAAGTATGAAAAATACCCTAAGTCTTACCCTGCCAAGAAAACGGGTTCCAAAGGTAATTAGGGTTAAAGCCTGGAGGGTTTAAACCCTCTTATTTTTCATAAGAAATGTTTGCACAAATTCCCGTGAGATGGTAAACGGTAGAGACATGAGATTTTGCCCATTGATTGGAAGTTGTGTGCAAGTGCTGCCCAAGAAATATGACCCCAATTGGTCTGATGGGGGGCACTATAATTAGAGGTCAAATTTTGAAGGTCATAATTCCTATGCTGTGAGTCCGATTTACACAAAACCTGGTACAGATATCCATCTATCCTAACTACAAATTTGCCCCAAGAACCACTAAAGTCGGCCTGTCTAGATTTTCCACCATTTTGAATTCTTTGAAAACACATGAACACACTGGAGGGTGTGCTCCAATTATCGGGGCATCACATTGCTCAGCCTCCCAGGGAAAGTCTACTGTAGGGTGCTGGAAAGGAGGCTCCGATTGTCAAACCTCGGATCCAGGTGGAACATGCAGGTTCCGTCCTGACCATGGAACAACGGACCAACTCTTTACCTTTGCAGAAGTGCCGAGGGGGACATGGGAGTTTGACCAGCCAGTCTACATGTGTTTTGTGGACTTGGAGAAGGCTTATGACTGTGTACCCCAGGGCACTCTGTGGGGGGGGTACTGCGTGAGTATGGGGTATCGGGGCAGTTGCTACAAGCCATCCGGTCCTTGTATAACCAAAGTGAGAGCTGTGTCCGCATTCTCGGCACAAAGTCAAACATGTTTTTGGTGGGTGTCGGACTCCGACAAGGTTGTCCCTTGTCTCCGATTCTGTTTGTGATATTCAAGGACAGGATCTCAAGATGCAGCCAGGGTGAGGAGTGTGTCCATTTTGGGAACCTCAAAATGGCAACTCTGCTCTTCACAGATGATGTGGTTTTGTTGGCTTCTTCAGAACTTGACCTCCAGCACGCACTGGGGCGGTTTGCAGCTGAATGTGAAATGGCTGGGATGAGAGTCAGCACCTCCAAGTCGAGGCCATGGTTCGCTATCAGAAAATGGTGGATTGCTCCCTCCGGGTTAGGGATGAGTTATTGCCTCAAGTGAAGGAGTTCAAATATCTCGGGGTCTTGTTCACGAGTGAGGGTAGAACGAAGCGGGAGATTGACAGGCGGATTGGTGCAGCATCAGCAGTAATGCGGATGTTGTACCGGACCATTGTGGTGAAAAGAGAGCTGAGCCGGAAGGCAAATCTCTTAATTTACTAGTCAATCTTTGTTCCAACACGCAGCTATGGTCATGAGCTTTGGGTAGTGACCGAAAGGGTGAGATCGCGGATACAAGCGGCTGAAATTAGTTTTCATCTGTAGGATGTCTGGGCTCAGCCTTAGAGATAGGGTGAGGAGCTTGGACATCCGGAGGGAGGAAGGAGTAGAGCCACTGCTCCTTCGCATCGAAAGGAGCCAGTTGAGGTAGTTCAGGCATCTGATCAGGATGCCTCCTGGGCGCCTTCCTTTGGAGGTTTTCCGGGCACATCCAACTGGGAGGAGACCCCAGGGTAGACCCGGAATTCGCTGGAGGGACTACATGTCCAATCTGGCCTGGGAATGCCTTGGGATCCCCCAAGAGGAGCTGGAGGGCATTGCTGGGGAAAGGTACGTCTGGAGTGACCTACTTAGCTTGCTGCCACCGTGACCCTACCCCGGAGAAGCAGCTGAATATGAATGAATGAATGAAAAACACATTTTTGACAGCTCCTCCTCAACCGTTGGCCTGATTGCTACCACATTTTCTGTGGATCATTACTGGACATAGCTTATCAAAAGTTGCATAAAACTTGTTGATGTCTTATTTTATTTTCAAGATACTAACCAATGAACTTCAAAAAGGTGTGGTTCAGTACATAAATAGGCCAAAGTTAGCAACTGTTGGGCTAATCATCACAAAACTAGAATATGTCCACATAAGTACCTGAAACATACCCTGAAAGTTTATTCAAGTTGAAGGTGCTACAAATGCAAAAAATAGGCATTGCATAGCACAAATCAGACTATACCAAAATTGCAGGATATGTTTCAAAACAACGTTTAACTACGTGTGTAAAATCACAAAGTTGAATCAGTTCATCTGGACACAATGTTTATTGAGATAAATGTTTCATCACTCTTCTAAGTGACTTCTTCATTCTCAACTGATTGCCGGTATCCCCATCCTTATAAACAATACAGTGGCATAACAACCGAAAACAACGATTGGTTTCATATGCAAATTACATATTCCAGAACCATTCCGGTTCTGGAATGGTCGTTCCCTCTACATAGATGGCCTCTTTGACTCCCCATTCAAACCTGCGTTCCTCCCTATCAAGAATGTGCACATCCTCATCCTTGAAAGAGTGGCCACTGGCCTGTAGATGGGTGTAGACTGCAGAGTCCTGGCCTGATGAGGTAGTTCTTCTGTGTTGTGCCATCCTCTTCGCCAGCATCTGTTTGGTTTCCCCAATGTACAAGTCACGGCAATCCTCCTGGCACTTTACAGTGTACACTATATTGCTCTGTTTGTGCTGAGGGACCCGATCTTTGGAGTGGGCCAGCTTCTGGCGCAGCGTGTTTTGGGGTGAAAGCAACCGAGACGCGGTGCTTGGAAAATACGCATCTCATTTTTTCCTACACTCCCACCACATACAGAGACAACACTGGTTTATGCCTAGGCAGCTGTTGTCCTTCTCTCTTTGATTGGCTGGTGCACTGTTTGAGCATCTTCCTGGCTTTGACAAACACCCAGTTAGGATAACCACACTTAACCTGGGCCTGTTTAATGTGGGATTTCTCCCCTACCCCGGCCGCTGTATCGGTGGGGACGTTGTCAGCTCGGTGGTACAGCGTCCTGATGACTCCTAGTTTGTGCTCAAGTGGATCATGAGAAAGAAACCTTAAGTACTGATTAGTATGTGTTGGTTTACAGTAAACATCAACAATTAAATGTCCCCCATCACCAATTTCAATTTCACAGTGTAAGAAGACTAACCTGTCACATTCCACATCCTCCCTTGTGAACTTGATGTGGTGTCCACAGAGTTAATGTGGTTGGTGAAACGTGGTACATCCTGAGATTTAATTTTAACCCAGGTGTTGTCCACAAATCTGAACCAATGGCTAGGTGGTGTCCCTGAATAGGACATCAGAGCCTCTTTTCCACTTCCTCCATACAAGTTGGCCACTACAGGTGAGACTGGGGGACCCATAGCACACCCATGCCTCTGCCTATAGTACTGCCTCCTGTATGTGAAGTACGTTGACTGAAGACACTGCTTCAGGAGCAGACACACTTGGTCAGTGTTAAGGGTGGTGCTATTGCTAAGGGTGGGGTCGTTTTATAATTTCATACAGACTACCTCCACTGCTTCATCAACAGGAACGCAGGAGAAGAGAGACATAACATTATAAGAGACCATTGTTTCATCCTCCTCCATGATGATGCCCCTCACCTTATCCACAACATCCACAGTGTTGTGAATGTGATGTTTATTACTGCCTACCAACGGGTTCAGAACAGATGCCAGAAACGTAGAGAGGTGATAGGTCACTGACTGAATCATACTAACAATTGGCCATAGTGGCACATCCTGTTTATGTATCTTAGGTAACCCATACAGAGTTGGTGTAGCGCCCCCTGGTTATAATCTGTGGTACAACATTCTGTCAGTAGCATTGTCCTGTTCTAACAGCCTCAGACAATCTGTCCTCTTTTTCTTGGAACCACTGCCTGGATCTGGTTTCAGGGGCTCATAAGTGTTCATGTTGCTAAGTAACGTCATAACTTTCTCATGATAGGCTTGTCTGGTTTAATACACCAGGGCATCTGCCTTCGTCTGCTTGAAGGATGATGATGCTATTGTCCTTACTGAGAGTCGTGAGAACATTCCTCTCATCTCTGCTGATGTTGGACGGTGGTGCCATTGCATTGCTGAGACAGGCTGTAACTTTCGTCCGTAGTTTGTATGTGTGTTACTGTGGGTATGTGTGTTACTGTGGGTATGTGTGTTAGTTTGGATATGTGTGTTAGTGTGGATATGTGTGTTAGTTTGGATATGTGTGTTAGTGTGGGTATTTGTGTTAGTTTGGGTATGTGTGTTAGTTTGGGTATGTGTGTTAGTGTGGATATGTGTTAGTTTGGGTATTTGTGTTAGTGTGGGTATGTGTGTTATTGTAGTTCTTGAATGTGTGTTTGTATGTTGTACTGCTGTGATCTGTGTGAAATGGCATTTCATTTCACTTCATGTGCACCACCAGTACATGCGGTGACATGACAAAGTGTTCCTTCCTGATTCCTTCCTAACCACTGCACCACCGTGCTGCAGATAATGAACAGCGACAATGAAAGATAATGAACAGCAATGTGCCAAAAAAGCTGATAAGACATTCCACCTTTTCCTTTTGGGTGGTGTTGATTTCTGTCGTTCTTCCCTCAGTCCAATATTCACTTCTTTGGTTTGCTGCTTTCAGGATGAGAAGAAGTTGGAGGGAACAGACTCCACTTACAAAAGGAGAAGAAAAGTTTGCAGTTATTTGGAAGAGGTTTGTGAGTTGATTTCTAGCATTGTATTAATCTAGTGTATGGCGCCACATGTAAACCTGTTCATTTGACTCCGTGGTGGTAATCCCTAACAGAACACCAACATCCAGACTGACAGCAGCTCGTCAGTTGATGGAGGGAGGGCGTCTGCAGAGAACAAAGTTCGCTCCATGGCCTCTCAGCTGCTGGCCAAGTTTGACAGCAACCCAAACTACAACTCCCAGGGACAGGTAACCACAACCGACGTGTTTCACATTGTTATGTACCTTTATCTTGATGTTTTCTATTTACCTGTCTTCAGCTTTACCTTTTCATCTTAGTCTTTATCTTGATGTTTTCTATTTACCTTTCTTCAGCTTTACCTTTTCCTCTTAGTCTTTATCTTGATGTTTTCTATTTACCTGTCTTCAGCTTTACCTTTTCATCTTAGTCTTTATCTTGATGTTTTCTATTTACCTTTCTTCAGCTTTACCTTTTCATCTTAGTCTTTATCTTGATGTTTTCTACATAGCTGTTTATCTCTATACATCTGTACATAGCTTCATCTGCCTGTCTGTCTGTCTAGAGCTGGCCTGTCTTTCTTTACCAGGATAGCAGAAATACATTAAAATAGATATTCTGGGCATCCGGGTAGTGTAGCGGTCCATGCCGCTGCCTACCAACACGGGGGTCACCAGTTCAAATCCCAGTGTTGCCTCCTGCTTGGTCGGGCGTCCCTACAGACAGAATTGGCCGTGTCTGTGGGTGGGAAGCTGGATGTGGGTATGTGTCCTGATCGCTGCACTAGTGCCTCCTTTGGTTGGTTGGGGCGCCTGTTTGAGGGGGGGACTGGGGGGGAATAGCGTGACCCCCCCACATGCTATGGTCCTCTGGTGAAACTCCTCACTGTCAGGTGAAAAGAAGCAGCTGGTGACTCCACATGTATGGGAGGAGGCATGTGGTAGTCTGCAGCCCTCCCCAGATCAGCAGAGGGTGGAGCAGAGACTGGGACAGCTCGGAAAATAGGGCAATTGGCCGGATACAATTGGGGGAGAAAAGAGGGGGAAAAGCCCCCCCCCCCAAAAAATATATAGATAGTGAACAGAAGCCTCTTAGAGGGGTCGGAGGTTTAAATCTCTGACAGGAAACTTTTCTCTCATGACTTCCTGGCTTTTCCGTTCTTGTCTGTTACCTTTTACACCTTCTTCTGTCTTCTCTACATCCAAACCTTCCTGCTAAGTCCTCTCCTCATCCGTCCTCTGGGACCCAACAAACTCTGCTGTGTTCTGCCTGCTCATCGACCTCAGATGCTGCTGATGCGGCGAGGATCCCGCCAGTCAAGCTCAGACTGCCAAAACCACCAAAACCTCCCCCCAAGATCCAGGTAGACTGACTAAGATTCAGGGAACAACTGATAACACAGACACACACAGTAGCGAAAACAAACTGGCTGCTCTTTGCCCTAAACTCTTGAAATGTCAATATCTGTCCAAAAGAATGAACAGATTTAAAAGCAAAGACCGCCATACGGCATGTGACACCTACGGAGAAATGTCAGGCGTCACACCGAGACCCCAGTTTTTGCTGACTTTATATGAGTTGAAGTTTGGGTACTTCAATTCATATGGTCAGTATTGTCCCACTACATTTCAATGACATGCACCACTGGCTGTGCAGCCATGTGAAAGTACACGTGTGCACAAACACACGTACAACCATGCACATTTTTCACTTTAGTTATGCAACACCACACCCTGAACACAAAAGGTGTTTTTTAACGAGAATTCCTGGAAGATTGAAACGATCTTGAGCCCATATGAAAACTAAATGGGCCTAATAAATAAATAAAGCATAGCAAGTCAAAACTTTACTGTCCTCGATTAAAAGTGACTTAGCTTAGGGGGGTCCGGGTAGCATAGTTGTCTATTCTGTTGCCCACCAACACGGGGATCGGTGGTTCGAATCCCCGTGTTACCTCCAGCTTGGTCGGGCATCTCTACAGACACAATTGGCCGTATCTGCAGGTGGGAAGCCAGATGGAGGTATGTGTCCTGGTCGCTGCACTAGCGCCTCCTGTGGTTGGTCGGGGCGCCTGTGCAGGAGGGGGAACTGAGGGAAATATGTCCCCCTGGTGAAACTCCTCACTGTCAGGTGAAAAGAAGCGGCTGGTGACTCCACATGTATCGGAGGAGGCATGTGGTAGTCTGCAGCCCACCCTGGATCAGCAGAGGGGGTGCAGCAGCGACCGGGACGGCTCGGAAGAGTGGGGTAATTGGCCAAGTACAATTGGAGAGGAAAAGAGGGGGGGGAAAAAACTGACTTAGCTTGATGGTGAGCTAAGCCACAGCTCATGTTTGCAAATCTATTTTAACTTTCAGTCCACAACCACTGTCAAAAACGCAACGGCGCACACGCCGTGGCTGCTGCCCAAACCCAAAGTCCAGCTTCCACCGCAGCCCTCCAGCCCGACGCCATCATTTAGGAAAGTCAGACATGCAGATAAAACAGCACCTGAAGCTGAGAGCTCAGATGGCCCCGGTTATTCTGCTGCGTACCGCTCGGCGGTTTTGGTCATGTCCAGGATGCTGCAGCGCCTCCGAGAGGTGGATGAAAAATTTACTGAGGTGAACGTTGACTTTTTCCACCTACTTGTCTTTCTCTTTTGAATGCTTCTGTCTCTCATTTCCTTTCCAAAATCTTGTTTTACATTTTTCCCATTCTCTGAGAAATCCCTAAATTCCACTTTCATTCAATATTATGTGCTTGTCTTACATTTTGGTTTGTGTTTTTGTGGAGCTAGATAGAATTTATCCAGAATTTATTTAGAATTGATTCAGTCTGACTATAACACCAGGAGCCAGCCTACTGGTTAGCCCTGAATCAACTTATTTTACTTTTGTAGGTAAGGTGCTCATCTCTGCATCAGTCTCACAGCTTAATTTCCCATCAACTGAGGTGTGAAGTGAATAAAATAAAGCTTTAATAAGCTGCTCATCCATCCAGACAGTAGCACTGCTCTGCAGACAACGCACACATCAGAGCTGAGTGTTCATGAAGGAAGGAGGACAAACGCCGCTCTCTGTTTCATGTTGAAGTGGTTGTTCAGGGGACATTCAGTCGACCTAATTGTATGTCCCATCAGAGCAGTGGCGAGACTGTTTTGACCTATGATGCCTTTTTCCTCATTGTAATGTCCCACAGAGGAAAGCTCAGACTCAGCACGCTAGAGACTTTCACAAAAAGAGCGTGAAGGAGAAGGCCGTTCATCTGAGCGGCTTGTTCTCAGGAGACGTCGGTGTTCCCGAGGTGAATACCTGGATTCCTGTTTTCAGCATGTTTTAATCACCATTGCCTCATTAGCAGCACTGCATGTAGACCCCCTTTCCCTGCTCACACCACTGTTCATGTATTCACTGCTAAGTGTCATTTATTAATAATAATAATAATAATACATTTTATTTGTGGGCGCCTTTCAGAGCACTCAAGGACACCTTACAGAATACAGTTAAAAAACAAGCACCACTGTATCAGACAGCATCACATCAAAACAAAGCAGGTAGATAATAAAAAGTTAACACAACAGATAAGTATAAAATCATCATCTGCACAAAACTCAGTGAAGCGTGGGTCAGACTGAATATGACAGTTTGAAAAGGTGCGTTTTGAGATGGGATCTGAAGGTTGAAAGAGAGTCAAAGTTGTGAATGTCTTGTGGGAGAGAGTTCCATAAGCGGGGGGCAGAATGACTGAAGGCTCTAGACCCCATGGTAGTCAAGCGGGCTGATGGTGCAGTGAGTTGGAGAGCAGAAGAGGATCTGAGAGTGCGGGAGGGCGTGTGGATATGAAGGAGTTCAGAAAGATAGGAAGGAGCTAAGTTATTAAGGGCCTTAAAGGTGAGGAGCAGGATCTTGAAGTCAGTACGGTATTTTAACAGGAAGCCAGTGGAGTTGCTGCAGAACAGGAGTGATGTGATCTATGGAAGGAGTTCTGGTAATGATACAGGCAGCTGAGTTTTGGACCAATTGAATTTTATGAAGACAATTGAAGGGAAGACCAAAGAGGATAGAATTACAGTAGTCAGTACGCGACGGAACTAGGGTGTGAGTGAGTATGGCGGTGCTGTTAGGTGTAAGTGACAAGTGAAGACGATTAATTTCGCATAGGTGGAAGTTTGCAGACCGAGTAACGTTGTTGATGTGAGCTTCAAAAGATAATGTGCTGTCCAGGATGACACCCAGACTCTTAACCTGAGGCAATGGAGGAACTATAGAATTGTCAATAGTCAAGAGAAAAACTATCAGGCTTAGCCGAAGTAGATTTAGTAATAACTAGGAGGACCTCAGTTTTATCACTATAAAGTGAGGAAGTGGTATGAAAACCAGGATTTAATTTCTAGTAAGCAGTCAGAAAGGGAATTGGGTGGAAGAGTGGAGGTAGGCTTGGTGGATAGATAAGGCTGGGTGTCATCCGCGTAGCAGAGAAATTTAATGCTAGATTACCTGAAAATGTGGCCAAGAGGTAGTAGGTAAATAATAAACAGGAGGGGTCCCAATACAGAGCCCTGGGGAACACCTGTAGTAATAGGAAAGGATTCTGATCTTAAATGTTTAAGTTGGACAAACTGATTCACCACTAAGTGTCATTTATTGACCCCAGATGTCTAATAGTCTCTCAGAACACTTTATCATTTGAACATCGAACCAGGTTGAGATTCACTTTGTTTGGTTTGCAGTTAGTCAATTTAATCATTTACATAAATTAAGGTTATAACTGTTTGAAAATATTATTATTAGAATTATTCTTAATAATATAATATAAACTGTATTTATACAGAACCTTTCATACGTGAAATCCTTTACATTAGAAAGAAACAGACAAATTAAAAAGTCAGTTTAAAAGTGCTTTAAAATTAGCAACAGACAGATAAAATGACAAAGGACATAAAATGGTTAGCATGCAGCAAAATACAATTAAATAATAAATATACAATTTGTATATTTTTAGCTGTTTTTGTTAAATTACAATCATTTTCTCATGTCCACTCTGACCATTTCTCACATTCATGTAAGGTAACACTTAAAAAATATCACATAAATCTCAGACTTTTATTGTTCTTATGAGCAAAAATACTTCCCTCTTCATATGAAATGTGTTAATTAAATTAAAAATGCATAATTTTTGGATACTTCCCTCTTCATATGAAATGTGTTAATTAAATTAAAAATGCATAATTTTTGGATAATACATATATATTTTATCCAAAAATTATGCATTTTTATTTTAATTAACACATTTCATATGAAGAGGGAAGTATTTTTGCTCATAAGAACAATATAAGTCTGAGATGTGATATTTTTTAAGTGTTACCTTACATGAATGTGAGAAATGGTCAGAGTGGACATGAGAAAATGATTGTAATTTAACAAAAACAGCTAAAAATATACAAATTGTATATTTATTATTTAATTGTATTTTGCTTCATGCTAACCAGTACACTTGAATCAGTGGCTTCAGACACTGAAAACATTACTGACAGTTTTATTATGCCTCCTTGTCCCCTTTGATTGTTGTGGACTCAAACTTAACACTTTCTATGGAATGACCCAAATGCTAGCTAGATGGCAAGACTGTGTAGCCTACTATGAAATGGCAAGGAAAGTATGAGCTGCTTTTGGTTAGAGTCGATTTGAGTTTTGTTGGCATCCTAGGGGAAACGGGTTAAAAACATACACAGCTGGCTAGCTATGTCTTACCTTTGCCATTATGAGGTACATCCCCCTGCTGTGAGCGTAGCACTGCGATTCTTTAACCCAACCAGCTACAAAGAACTGGTAAGCGTCCAGAGTTTTGTATGCTTTTAGGTCAGCACCTGTGTGTGGGGACACTCCGTTGGTAACATAGTGGTACAGATCGTGTGGACTGAACTCGGGCAGACTGGACGGTTTTGCTAGATCCGTGAACACATCGGTAGGAAGAAGGTACGGGTCGGTAGCTAACCCTGCTATCGCTAGCTTCTCCACATATCGCTCTTTGTGCCGTCCTACAAGGTGACTCACTTCACAGGACAACTCCACAACATTACTCTGACTATCGGTAGCCATCACTTCACTTTAAACTATAATAGCTACTCATCCGTCACAATATTTTGTTTGTTTTTGTTGTTCGCTTTTGAATTTCCCGGTCTATCACTTCCTGCCGTCCATTATGGCGTTCATATTCCCCACGAGTGGGACGTGATGTCACGTGCAAAGGGTCAATAAAGACTAAGTATGGATACATGAACAAAATGTTACTTACACAATTAACTAGGCATATATATATAAAAAAACACACAAAGAAAAGGTTATACACAGATATAAACAGTTCAGTTACACTTAGGTTACAGATGTTTTCTTCTATGTCTACAGCTGTGTGTGTGTGTGTGTATATATTTAAATATATATATAAACTTTTGGGTTTTTTTGCTGAAATAACATAAGGTTTTATTTCTAGATTGTTCCGTCTCAAATGAAACTGAATTAAAACCTAACATTTGACATTTGGAAACTATTAACATTTTATTGAATGAAACGTGTTAGATGGATATCATTTGCTCATTTTTACCTGTAAATTAAGGGCAGATCTGCATAAGTCAGTTGGAAAGTAGATCAGTGTTTTTACGTGCGTGTCCTACGGCCCGTTCACCTCTTCATTCATGCTGGTGGTGTTGATGTTTTCTCATCAGATGCAGGACTTACACGGAGTCACACTGCTTCACCCCTCCTTCACATTTATCACGAGTTTTGTCATTTCACTTTACAAGGATTTTTAAAGATTATGACATTGTTATTCAAGTTCTGTACTTTATTTGCATTATTAGCCTTTCCAGCAGCACTTATCAGCCTTTCCCGTCGATGGGGGTGTTTTGGTGAAAAGTGAATGTGGTGCAGGTGAGAGATGCTCTGCAGCCTCGGCACACACCATAAGGATTACCATAAGGACTGTGTGGCTGCACCGGGTTATCAAACCAGTCATATAAATGTATTAACCATTACTTTTACTCTTCAGTATTTATAATTGAACCATTCAAGTTGATGGAATAATCAATGTTGCATCAGTCGGGGTACTTTGAGTAGCAGAAGATGGCGCCAGTCAGTATTGCAGCAGAAACAGACGGGACAAGAACTTATTCCAATGAAACAAGTTATTATAATCACCCACGCTAATTCTTAAACTAATACTGATCAGGTACAATCAATAATGAGCAGCAATGGATGAAGGCACAAAGGCTGATATGAGGTAGTGAGGTCATGGCAGCACGGTGGCCCAGTGGTTAGCACTGTTGCCTCACAGCAAGAAGGTTCTGGGTTCGAACCCCAGGCCATCCCAGGCCCTTTCTGTATGGAGTTTGCATGTTCTCCCTGTGTCTGTGTGGGTTTCCTCTGGGTGCTTCAGTTTCCTCCCACCATCAAAAAGACATGCATGTTAGGGTTTATACTCCTGCCAGTGCTCCTGAGCAAGGCAATGGAAAGAAGAACTGGAGTTGGTCCCCAGGTGCTGCAGCTGCTCACTGCTGCTATACAACAGGATGGTTACATGCAGAGAACACATTCACTGTAACCTGTACAATGTCAAAATAAGGTGGCTTTCTTATAAAGTCATCTCATATGTTTCACCAGCGGCTCGGTCTGTCTTTTGTGTTGCAGGGTTGTGTCGGCAGGGAGTTTCTCCGTTCCGGCGACAAGTGTCATGTCTGTGAGAGACGCGTGTACGTGGTGGAGCGGATCTGTGCTGAGGGCTTGTATTTCCACAGGGAATGTTTTCGCTGCGACACCTGTGGCTCGGCGCTGCGTCAGGGAGCACAGGCCTTCGACTCTGAGCAGGGTAATGATGTCTTGTGTGTATGTTAGGTGGACATTCAGGTGGATGTTCAGGTGGACGTTTGGGTAGATGTTCAGGTGTAACATCCACACGTTCAGGTGGACGTTCAGGTGAATGTTCAGGTGGATGCTCGGGTGAACGTTCGGGTGGATGTAGGATTCACCTCCTACATCAGGGACGTCTTCTAATGAGTGCTTCCATCTTTCAGGTAAACTGTACTGCAAACTTCATTTTGCTCAACGTAGAAATGGAAGGAATCCACGGAGGGATCATAACTTACACTCGGTGAGTGTTACAACTAATAAATCGTTTAAAATTCATGACATATGTTTGAACTTGTGTGTGTGCTGTCCATAATGCCTGTGTGTTTTCACTTGCTTTCTGTCAAAGTTCTGTGTATTTGTACCTTGTTGACATGCTGTCTCGGCCAACTCTCCATGGAAAAAGAGGTTTTTAGTCTCAGGGGACCTCCTGGTTAAACTAAGGTTATTATATTAAAAAGTAATAATAATGATATTCCACGAGACGCATAAACTCTGTCTATCCTACCTTCTCTGTCAGAATCATGGACTACGAGAGAGATCTGCCAGCCAAGCTCCAAATGGAGAAGTTCCCGACCGCCGTCCTGCAGGTGAGCCGCCGGGCCGAGGAGCGACAGGTACCCTGACTTCCTTCCTACAGAACGGCGTGCGTCTGTCACGGAGCGTGAGCCGCACGGTGTGCGATGCCCCTCGGCTGTTGTCCCTTTGGGTGCAAAGTAAAGCGCGGGCCATAAGGGTCCATGTGAGGGACAACACCCACGACTACGCGTTCCTGTATGAGCTGCTGAGCGTGGGCGTCCCCCTGCTGCTGGCCTTCCAGGACGTCTTGCTGCAGATGTTTAATGAGGCCGCGCCGCTGCTGTCCGTCTCACTGCAACACTTGATACTATGGCTGGACCAGCAGGTTGGCCATGGACTCATCTAGACACTCATCAGGGTTAGCCCCCCCCCCTTATCTGTAACCACAGGACTTTACTCACACTGTGTGTGTGCGTGTGTGTCTGTGTGTGTGTGTTACAGGTGTAAGAAAATACCAATACATTTGGGTATTGTGATGTTATCTTTCACAATATTGTATCGATATTCAGAAACACTGCATTGATTCTTCAGATGACACAGGGACGTGTCAGCATCTCTACTTCGGTGTAGTTTCATCTCTGACCACTAGGTGGCAGGTGCAGTGTTGTGACAGGACTGAACCACAGCAGCAGGGTCAGTGTCACACTTGTTATGACTCTGATCTGCTGCAGATTGATGTGTTCTTTAAGACATTTTTCTAACATTTTGACAAAGTATTGCAGTATATCGTAGTGTTTGGTAGTATCATAATATGTCATTATATACTGAACAGTGGGCAGCAGGGTGGCGCAGTGGTTAGTGCGGTTGCCTCACAGCAAGAAGGTCCTGGGTCTGAGTCCCGGGGTAGTCAAACCTTGGTGATCGTCCCGGGTCGTCCTCTGTGTGGAGTTTGCATATTCTGCCCGTGTCTGTGTGGGTTTCCTTCGGGGGCGCCGGTTTCCTCCCACCGTCCAAAGACGTGGAGGTCAGGTGAATCACCGTACTAAATTGCCCCTAGGTGTGATTGTGAATGGTTGTGTGTGTGTGTGTGTGTGTGTGAGGGTGTCTCCTCACCTGCTGTCCAGTGACTGCTGGGATAGGCTCCAGCATCCCCGCGACCCTGAGAGCAGGATAAGCGGTTCGGATGATGGATGGATGGATACTGAATAGTGACACTTGTGTACTGAAATTATTTGTATTGCCGAATTCTTGAGAAAAATACACCACTCAGCCAGTTTCAGACTTAGCTGAGGTGCCGCAGCCAAAACAATCAATCAGACGGATTGAAGAGAAACCAGCATCTGCACACTCAGATCTGTGCAAGAATAGTTTTCAATTTGCAAACTTTTGGTCAGAGACCTTCAAGGCACGCGCCGGACTCTTGCCAACAGCCCCAGTGTGCGTGAATGTGTGTGTGTATATGCCTGTGTGTGACTGACTGTGCAGAATGCACCTCGGCATCCATCAGCCAAAGAAGCAGACACTGAACGCTACCAGCTGACTGCAGTTTCAGCAGTGTTCATCTTGGGGTCAATAAGTTGACGTTACTGTTGCAATATTGATTTTAAAGTCAAATTTGATAATGTAATTGTGCCTTAAATTTAATTACGCTTTAAATATAAAAAACGAAGACATTTTGTTGAATAGATGAAATACACATCAGCACAAAGCCTCGTGAGGTCTCCCAGGCATTTTTACTGTGGAAGTGTGGACTTTACATGGTTAACTCAGGTCAGGACGGACTTCTCTCATCATCTGAAGTGATGAAGATGATGATGAGTCTCACTTTAAGTCTGCTGTCTTGTTCATGGCGATCTGAGGTGGACGGTGGTGTCCAGGGTTTGGGGCGTTACGCGCTTGCGTCCTCTCGCATCCTGCTCAGTTTTCCTGGGGTTTTTTTTTTTACAGTCATGTGTTTTTTAGTCATGTGTTTTTGTTTTTTTACAGTCATGTGTTCTGATATTTATCAGAGCTGATGGCGAATGTTTACTGACACTATCATGATGTCTTTTGTACCAAGTCAGATCCCTTTGTGTTGTCTTTAACACAGACAGAATGTGGCTGAGTGAGGAGCTGCAGAGCCACATTCACTGCGTGTTACTGCCCTCTGCTGGGCAAACGCTGCAGTGTTTACAAGCCGAACAGCTGCTCTGCTGTTTATGGGCAAATCACTTGTGGTGCACAAACCTCTCTTGACAAATTCTTTTGTAATTTCTTGAAAAATCAAATTAACCTATTACAGCTGTTTGTTTACTGATGTGATGTTGTGTGAGTGAATACTCCTTCCCTTCCTCTTCAACCACGGACCTCCTCCACCTCCTCCCTGTGCAGATTATCTTTATCAGATGAAGCACTTTACAACTGGTCAGTTTATTTTATACCCCAATCTGTGCAATTTTCTTCATGCATCAAAATTAATATATGCAGAATTATTAAATTTGTAAATTGACATTGAATGACGAAGGAGTTTAGTATTTATGACGATGTTCTGGGTGTGCAGCATATGTTGTGGTTTGTGATGAGGTATTTAATGTACTAGATTTGAACACTTACACGGCCTGAGGCATTAGATATTCTGATGCCCGCTGCCGCCCCGGCTTTCAGCGGGAGCACAACATTCTCATTATCCTCAAGACGGGCTTCACATAGGCGGCCTGGACCTGTGGCGTACGCTGTATGATAAAACCTGCCTGTATAACGAGAGAACGGTCATCCACGGTTTACCTGCTTTCACTTGAATGTTTTGTTCCATGTTCAGTGTATCTGTGTTTTCTACTGGTTTATGGCTTTGTTAAATCTGTCGTAGGTAATTTCCTCTCTCGTCGTCTCTTTCCCTTGTTCCCCCCAAGCCTTTAATGACGTTTGTGTTGGTGAGCCACGTGGATGGTTGGGAGAAATGACAGATTAAAGGTAATCCCGTGCACGCTCGCTGCACGGTGTGGGCGTTGTTGTGGACACTCACACGGATTTCTTTACTATAACTGACCTGTAACGTCTACCAGCGAGTGACGGCTGCACGACTGATGCCAGCACGCTAACATGTCAGGGCATGACGATGCAACAACAAAACACTGTCATGTAATCCACAGTCAGCTAACCGAAGGGAAAATGGGTTTCCAGCATGCCTGATAAATTGCTTAAAATGTTTGGCATGGATCTTCAGCGATGGAAGTTTCAAGGAGTTGAACTCTGCAGGAGGTGGTCAGGAGCAGAAACCAACACAGTGAATCCAAAGTTTCACACCTCAAAGGTTAAACTAGTTTCTGTTGCGTGACAGGTGATACAACTACTATTCATGCATCTTGGCACATGAAGATGGTGTGTGTGTGTGTGAGAGATACAGTGGCTTGCAAAAGTATTCATACCCCTTGAACTTTTCCACATTTTGTCACGTTACGACCACAAACAAATATATTTTATTGGAATTTTATGTGAAAGACCAACACAAAGTGGCACACAATTGTGAAGTACAAAGACAATTTTTTTACAAATAAAAAACTGAAAAGTGCGGTGTGCAAAAGTATTCAGCCCCCTTTTCTCTGAGTGCAACCAATTGCCTTCAGAAGTTGCCTGATGATTGCTGAATGATCGAATGTTGACCTAATGACTAAATAGAGTCAACCTGTGTGTAATCTAATCTCAGTACAAATACAGCTGTTCTGTGATGGCCTCTGAGGTTTGTTAAGAGAATATTGGGGAGTAAACAGCATCATGAAGTCCAAGGAACACACCAGACAGGTCAGGGATAAAGTTGTGGGGAGGTTTAAAGCAGGGTTAGGCTATAAAAAGATTTCCCAAGCTTTGAACATCTCACAGAGCACTGTTCAATCCATCATCCGGAAATGGAAAGAGTATGGCACAACTGCAAACCTACCAAGACACGGCCGTCCACCTAAACTTACAGGCCGAACAAGGAGAGCACTGATCAGAGATGCAGCCAAGAGGCCCATGGTGACTCTGGACGAACTGCAGAGATCCACAGCTCAGGTGGGGGAATCTGTCCACAGCACAACTATTGGTCGTGCACTGCACAAATCTGGCCTTTATGGAAGAGTGGCAAGAAGAAAGCCATTGTTAAAAGAAAACCCTAAGAAGTCCCGTTTGCAGTTTGCCAGAAGCCATGTGGGGGACACAGCAAACATGTGGAAGAAGGTGCTCTGGTCAGATGAGACCAAAATTGAACTTTTTGGCCTAAATGCAAAACGCTATGTGTGGCGGAAAACTAACACTGCACATCAGTCTGAACACACCATCATCCCCACTGTCAAACATGGTGGTGGCAGCATCGTGCTCTGGGGGTGCTTCTCTTCAGCAGGGACAGGGAAGATGGTCAGAGTTGATGGGAAGATTGATGGAGCCAAATACAGGGCAATCTTGGAAGAAAACCTGTTGGAGTCTGCAAAAGACTTGAGACTGGGGCGGAGGTTCACCTTCCAGCAGGACAACGACCCTAAACATAAAGCCCGGGCTACAACGGAATGGTTTAAAACAAAACATATTCATGTGTTAGAATGGCCCAGTCAAAGTCCAGACCTAAATCCAACTGAGAATCTGTGGCAAGATCTGAAAACTGCCGTTCACAAACGCTCTCCATCTAATCTGACTGAGCTTGAGCTGTTTTGCAAAGAAGAATGGTCAAACATTTCAGTCTCTAGATGTGCAGAGCTGGTAGAGACATACCCCAAAAGACTTGCAGCTGTAATTGCAGCAAAAGGCGGTTCCACAAAGTATTGACTCAGGGGGGCTGAATACTTTTGCACACCGCACTTTTATTTTTTATTTGTACAAAACATTTAAAATCATGTATAATTTTTTTGTACTTCACAATTGTGTGCCACTTTGTGTTGGTCTTTCACATAAAATTCCAATAAAATATATTTATGTTTGTGGTCGAAACGTGACAAAATGTGGAAAAAATCAAGGGGTATGAATACTTTTGCAAGCCACTGTAAGTAAAATTTTTACGTGTTGAGAAGCAGCCAGACAGTAAGGACATATCTGTGGAGGTGAAAGGTCATAGTGAGCAGCACACTGTGGCTTCCAGCTGACATAACTGGTTTGTGGATCAAAGGACAGCAGAGACACTTCCCATAAAGGAACACCAGCATCGCATGCCGGTGTTTCTTCTTCATGTGCACCGTAACAACAACCCAACCTGAGAAACTGTTTGATATGAGCAACTTCTGTTACACAACAAAGAAATAAAGTTCAGCGACTGCTTTAAATCAGCATCATTTTTGTGGCATCCTTTGTCATATCTTAATTGTTTTAATCATCCATCATTGTTCCTTTATCGACTCCATACGTGAACAGAAATGTTAAATAATCTAGAAGTATGTCATGGGACCCATTGGCTCTGATTAACCACGTTGTTTAATGTGTCTGTGACAGACTGGAGGCGAAGGTCGACTTTGAAAGAACGAGAAGTCGAGGAGAAGAAGGTAAACAGGTGTAATCTGATGTCATGTGTTGTTTCCTCAGAAGCATTTGGAGGTCTGCAGAGCCGACAGCCGCAATAGCTCTCTGCCTCCTGCAGGGGACACTGCTGCAAACTCCCAGACTGCCTTGTGTCTCTTTGCACCACGTGTTGCTTTGTGGCTATAATCTCAAGCAATAAATGTGACTATACAATGGGACTGATTGTTGCCATTATTATAAATTGCCATGTTGTGAATGTGATCTCTTCACTTGGAAGGCTTTGATATCACTGGACAACCAAGTTTTTGCTTCCTGGACACTTGGGTGTATTTTATGGATTTTGGGCTGCTGATCACAAAATCACCTTAACATGGTCTTATCACATACTGTTTTGTAGATATAACATATTTTTGTGATTTCCAGTCATATTTTAAGTCTAATGGTGTGTCGCCCTCAAAGCAAGCTGTGTTGGTCAGTCCCAGCATGCCTGGGCAGCACTCAGTGTAGCTGCTATGCAGATGTGGTCTTAGGCAGCCTGGGCATGCTGAGTCAGGTTAGATGCTGGCAGACAGGCTATAAAAGCTGCTCACATGTACACATCCTGTTTGGACGCATGTGATGCACATGTTCTTCAGGCAGTAGCATAGTGAGTATACTTAACAACAGGATTTATTGTCTTCAGGAAGATTTAATACAGCAGAAATGTCCCGTCAGTGCTGCAGCAGCTGCAGTACTTCCTGTTACATCTGTGGTGAGGACACACTTAAGACTTAAAGACCCACCATGACTGCACTTATTAAGAAAGCCTATGAGCTCCACTTCAGATGTAACATTGGTGACCAAGAGAAACCCTGGGCTCCTCACTTCTGTTGTGCAACATGTGCAGCCAACCTGAGAGCCTGGCTCAGAGGTATTTGGAAGTCAATGCCATTTGCAGTCCCAATGATATGGCGAGAAGAGGAGGATCACGTGACGGACTGTTACTTCTGTCTGACCAATGTATCTGGCTTCTCTACTAAAAATAAGAAATCTATTGAATACCCCAACCTGCCTTCAGCCATGAGACCAGTGCCACATGATGACAGTTTGCCAGTACCGAAGCCACCAGAGACATGGAGCCTAGATGAGGCAGATGAAGATGCCGCAAAACATGAACCAGATGTGGAAAACGACACTGATCCAGATGTTGAACCCTTTATGCCTGGTTACCCTCATCTGATAACACAGCCAGAATTATGACCTGGTCAAGGACTTAGATTTGTCAGAAGCTAAAGTAGAACTACTTGGTTCAAGATTGCAAGGACGGGGTTCGCTGTCACCAGGTACAAAAATGTCTGTCTTTCGGAACCGTCAAGCACATTTGACAAACTTCTTTACGCAGCATGACAACCTCTGCTTCTGTGCTGACACTGATGGATTGTTCATGGCTTTGGGTTGTGTGCATGACCCACAACAATGGCGTCTTTTTATAGATTCATCAAAGTTCAGCCTGAAAGTTGTCCTGCTACACAATGGCAATGTTCCCCTTTCAGTACTCACTGGCTATGCAGTACACAAGAAAGAAACCGAGAATAACATGGAACTGTTGCTGAAACACATACAGTACAACAACTACGACTGGAACGTGTGGTGATCTAAAAGTATTGACACTGCTACTAGGAATGCACCTCGGATATACAAAGTGCTGTCGTTTCCTTTGTGAATGGGACAGCCGTGCTAAAGAGTCACATTACATAGAAAAGAACTGGCCACTCTGTAAGCATTTTGTTCCAGGGCAGAAAAGTGTGGCGCATAAACCACTTGTCCACCCAACAAATCTACTTACGCCTCCTCTTCATATAAAACTCGGATTGATGAAAAATTTTGTGAAAGCAGTGAACAAAGAAGGTGATGGATTTCCACTATTTGAGACAGAGGTTTCCAAGAATAACTGATGCCAAGATTAAGGAAGGCATTTTTGTTGGTCCACAAATCAGACTTTATATATACCCGTCAAGGCTCTATACAAAAGTTTATGAAGCTTTGGACCCCCTTTTTCGAGTATTATAAGAGCTTACAAATCCTACTCAATAAGAGAAGATTAGAGTTAGATTGAGGCAGCACAGAACACCCCCCTTCTTTTCTTTTTTTTTTGGTCATCCGTTTTCCTTTTTCTCTTTAATATATGCATGTGTGTATTATGAGTAATATGTATGGCAAGATATATGTGCAATCTGTGTCCTAATCTCTGTATATGGTCTCAGTATAATGCATTTATGGATATGTAGTTGCATATATATTCATGTGTATGTGCATGAAAATGTTTTGTGAAAATCAATAAAAATTGTTAAAGAGAAGATCTGCTGGTGGGGCAGAGGAAATAGCATGGAAGGCATTTAAGGATGGTGTTGAGAATTCTCTTGGCAGCTACGGAGCAGCAAACTACACTGAGCTGCTGGACAACATGCTTAAAGCACACAACACCATGACGTGCAACACGTCACCGAAAATTCATGTTCTGCATCACACTTGGACTTCTTCCCTGCTGGTCTTGGTGCAGTCAGTGAGGAACAGGGTGAAAGGTTTCACCAGGACATTGGACCATGGGGAAGGGGTATCAGGGCAACTGGAATCCAACGATGCTGGCCGACTGTTGTTGGATACTGACACGAGTGGCACCAGATGCTGAGTACAAACCAACACCATCTGCAGAACAGTTTAAGCTCAGTTGAACTAACACCATGTGTCAGCACCATGCGATTCTTCTTCTTTCAGCTTCTTCCCCATTTCCCAGGGGTCGCCACAGTGGATTTGATAGTTTCCATCGGTACCCAGTGAGGGCACAGCACTGATGGCGGTCTTGTCAATCTGCATAATGATTTGGCAAAATCTTACGTAGGATGTCCTTCCTGACACAACAACTAACCCTTTGGACGGCACAGGTGAAGCGCTGGATGTTAAATTCAACAAAAGTTATTTTCACGTTTATCCAAATTCCTTCATGATACAGCAAATTGTAAATTATTTTTTTGTGTTTGAAAAAAATTGTTGTCCAGTGTATTAGAACCTGATCTGTCTCAGTGGCACATCACATAATCCTATTCAGGGATTCTGAGAAAAACAGGTTCTGTCACAACCACCACTCATTTTAAATGTCAGACAGTATTTCACACAAGAACATTCTGTCCCGTGTGTCATCTTGATAAATCTATTAAACGTGTGTTTCATGGGACCAGTGAAGTCTCACATTAAACATGCAAAACGATTTGGTTCCAAATGCAGACACTTACACTAAAATTATCAAATACCTGAGAAGATATACAGCAATTGGGAAAAACTGAAAACAAGAACCAAAACAATTATGGCTCTAAATAATAATTATGATTTTTAGAATAATAATTTTCCCCCCATGGACCCATCACCCGTGCACATGAGCTTTGGGGTAGAGTGCAATGCAGGCCAGGTGGCAGGCAAAGGCGGGGACCAGGGCGTGCTGACTTCTGGCATCGCAGGCTGGTCCTCGGGAGGTGGAATGTCACCTCTCTGGCTGGGAAGGAGCCTGAGGTGGTGCAAGAAGTGGAGTGGTACCAACTAGCTATTGTTGGGCTCACCACCACACAGCATGGGCTCTGGTACCAAATTACTGGGGAGGAACTGGATTCTTTACTTTTCCGGAGTTGGTCAAAGTGACTGGTGTCAGGCGAATGTGGGGATATTCACAATTCCCCGGTTTAGCGGCGCTGTATTGGAGTTCTCCCTGGGGAATGAGAGGGTCGCCACTATATGAATGTCAGTCGCTGGGGGAAAGGCTCTGACTGTTGTGTGTGCTTATGCACCGAATAGTAGTTTAGAGTATCCAACCTTCTTGGAGTCTCTGGGTGGTGTCCTGGATAGGGTTCCACCTGACAACCCTATAGTTCTGCTGGGGGACTTCAATGCTCACGTGGGCAACAATGGAGATACCTGGAGGGGCGTGATTGGGAAAAGCAGCCTCCCTGATCAGAACCCGAGCGGTGCCTTGTTATTGGACTTCTGTGCAAGGATGGCCATAACAAACACCACATAAGGTAGTTCATAAGTGTACTTGGTACCAGGACACCTTAGGCCAAACATCGATGACAGACTTTGTGGTCGTATCGTCAGATCTGCAGCCGTATGGTTTGGACACTCAGGTGAAGAGAGGAGCATAGCTGTCAACTGATCACCACCTGGTGGTGAGTTGGATCAGGTGGCGGGGAAGGCTGCCGGACAGACCTGGAAAACTCACATGTGTAGCGAGGGTGAACTGGGAATGTCTGATGGAGGCCTCTGTCTGTGAGGTCTTCAACTCTCACCTCAGGAAGAAGTTCTTGTGCATCCCGAGGGAGGCTGGGGACATGGAGTCTGAGTGGGCCATGTTCAAAGCCTCAATTGCAGATGTGGCAAGTAGAAGCTGTGGTCATAAGGTCATCGGTGCCTGTCGAGGTGGCAACCTAAGAACCCACTGGTGGACTCCGGCAGTGAGGGAAGCCATCAGGCTGAAAAGGAGGCCTTTTGGGCTTGGTTGACCCAGGGGTATCCTGAAGGCGCAGACAGGTACTGGAAAGCCAGAAGGACTGCGGTTTCAGTGGTCGCAGAAGCAAAAATTTGGGTGTGGGAGGAATTCGGCGAGGCTATGGAGGAGGACTGACCTCAAGGAAGTTCTGGCAAACCATCCGGCGACTCAGGAAGGGGAAGCAGGGCTTGACTTGGGCTGCGTTCAGCCGGGAAGGGGAACTGCTGACCCGGACTGGGGATGTTGTCGGGCGGTGGAAATAACACTTTGAGGAGCTCCTGAACCTGGCTAACATGTCCTCAGTGGAGCAGGTAGAGTCTGAAGACTCAGGGGAAGCATCACCCATATCCCTGGCCGAAATCCCTGAGGTAGTTAAGAAGCTCCTCGGTGGCAAGGTGCTGGATGTAGATGAGATTCACCCTGAGATGCTGAAGACTCTGGACACTGTTGGGCTGTCTTGGCTGACATGCCTCTTCAGTGTCGTGTGGAGGTCGGGGACAGTACCTGTGGAGTGGCAGACTGGGTTGGTGGTTCCCATATTTAAGAAAGGAGACTGGACGGTGTGCTCCAATTATCGGGGCATCTCACTGCTCAGCCTCCCAGTGAAAGTCTACTCTAGGGTGCTGGAAATTAGGCTCTGACCGACTGTCAAACCTCGGATCCAGGAGGAACAATGCAGATTCCATCCTGGCCGTGGAACCACGGACCAACTCTTTACCCTTGCAGAAGTGCTGAGGGAGGCATGGGAGTTTAACCAGCCAGTCTACATGCATTTTGTGGACTTGAGAGAAGGCTTACGACCGTGTACCCCAGGGCACTCGGTGGGGGATACTGCGGGAGTATGGGGTACTGGGGCAGTTGCTACAAGCCATCCGATCCTTGTATAACGACAGTGAGAACTGTGTCCGTATTCTCAGCACCAAGTCAAACACATTTTCAGTGTGTGTCAGACTCCGCCAAGGTTGTCCCTTGTCCTCGATTCTGTTTGTGATATTCAAGGACAGCATCTCAAGGAGCAGCCAAGGTGAGGAGTGTGTCCATTTTGGGAACCTCAGAATTGCATCTCTGCTCTTTGCAAATGATGTGGTTTTGTTGGCTTCATCAGAACGCGACCTCCAGCACACACTGGGGCGGTTTGCAGCTGAGTATGAAATGGCTGGGATGAGAGTCAGAAACTCCAAGTCTGAGGCCATGGTTCTCTACCGGAAAATGATGGCTTGCTCCCTCCGGGTTGGGGATGAGTTATTGCCTCAAGTGAAGGAGTTCAAGTGTCTTGGGGTCTTGTTCATGAGTGAGGGCATGGTGGAGCGGGAGATTGACTGGTGAATTGATGCAGCATCAGCAGTAATGCAGACGTTGTACTCGATCATTGTGGTGAAGAGGGAGCTGAGTCAGAAGGCAAAGCTCTCAATTTACCAGTCAATCTTCGTTCCAACCCTCACCTATGGTCATGAACTTTGGGTAGTGACCAAAAGGGTGAGATTGCGGATACAAACGACTGAAATTAGTTTCCTCCGTAGGGTGTCGGTTCTGGGTCCTCTCCTTTTCTCCCGGTACACGGCATCCCTGGGTTATGTTATTCGCTTGCATGACTTCGCTTAGCACTTATTGTATTCACTCATTTAAAAACAAAAACAAAAAACCTCTTTCTTGCACTTTTACTTTAGCACTCGTTTTGCTCTTAGATGCTTGTTTAGATGCACTTATGACCTCTGATGACTAGTAGTTCTCCTGATCTCCTACGTTAAATGATGCACTTATTGTAAGTCGCTTTGGATAAAAGCGTCGGCCTAATGACTGGAATGTAATGTGTCTGGGCGAGGCTTTAAAGATAGGGTGAGGAGCTTGGACAGCTGGAGGGAGCTCGGAGTAGAGCCGCTGCTCCTTCATGTCGAAAGGAGCCAGTTGAGGTGGTTCAGGCATCTGACTAGGATGCCTCCTGGGCGCCTTCCTTTGGAGGTTTTCTGGGCACGTCCAACTGGGGGGAGACCCCGGGGTAGACCCAGAACTCACTGGAGGGACTACATGTCCAATCTGGCCTGTGAATGCCTTGGGATCCCCCAGGAAGAGCTGGAGGGTGTTGCTGCGGAGAGGAACGTCTGGAGTGTCTTTAAGTTTGTCGCCACTGCGACCCGACCCCGGAGAAATGGCTGATGATGAGCTGAGATTAGGATTTTCTGATCTTCTGAGCCAAGGAACAGCCTGAGATCCTCAGGCCAAAAACATTTGTGTACAACATATTTTTAATTCCAACATTGTGCCAAATATGTACATATCTATTTTTACCTCAATTTACAATCAACATAGATTACGTCACTGAAGGATCGGCCTCCCATATCCCTACAACACCAAACCCATTCCTGGATTTAAATGATAGTTCAGTTTTTTCAACCTTTGTCTTATTTTCATTGTGCATATTGGTGCAACTTGACCCAGTTATCTAAACCACTAGCCTAGGAACCAGACAAATTCACTAATGCCAATTAATCTGGCTACTCAGTTCATTTTCAAGTTCCTAGGGGCATTATCAATGGCGCAGACCAAAATGCCTCTGGATGCTATTGGATAGACCTACAACCAATCAGAGCAATTAAACGTGATGTACCGGTTAAACTTTTACCAAATCCTGTTGAAGTACAAAAAACACATCTTTCTTATCAACAAAAGCTTTAAGTGCAGTTCTGTGTTGCTCTTTGAAGAAAATATACCATCCTGTTTGTTTATAATAATAATAATAATGGATTACATTTATATAGCGCTTTATCTAGACACCCAAAGTGCTTCACACTGAAGCGGGTAACTCACTTCAACCACCACTAATGTGTAGCACCACCTGGGTGATGCACGGCAGCCATTTTGCACCAGAATGCTCGCCACACTTCAGCTTGAGGTGGAGAGGGAGGAATCATTGAGCCAATTACATGGGGGGATGATTAGGTGGCCAGATGGAGAGAGCCAGGTTGGGAATTTTGCCAGGACACTCTTTGCGATAAGTGCCATGGGATCTTTAATTACCACAGTGAGTCAGGACCTCGGTTTAACATCTCATCCGAAGGACGGTGTCTCCTACAGCACAGTGTCCCCGTCACTGCACTGGGGCATTATGTTGTTCTTTTTTATTAAGACCAGAGGGAAGACGGCCCCTTTCTCGCCCACCAACACCACTTCCAGCAGCAATTCAGTTTTTCCAGTAGGTCTCCCATCTAAGTGCTAGCCAAGTCCACAGCTGTTTAGCTTCTCTCATTTAGCAGAGCCAGGGTACATGTTCATGTGACTGCCGGTTTGATGCTGCCATGATAGCAGATTCAACAGACCGTTCCACGTTAGCGGCAGCCAACGGCGCTCCTTTAAGTTAGCATCCCCCTCCCCCCACCCCACCCACATTCTGGGAAGAACCGCCCCTACTCTGCCTCTGATTGGCTAACCCTATCGCTAACCTTAACCAACCTAAGTAACGGGGGCAATGAGTACTAGCCAATCAGAGGCAGAGTTTCCCGAATGCAGGTGGGGGAAAAATAAGGCTATACGTCATTGTATCAAACCAGCCCCAATATTAGATAAACACTTGTGATTGGCCCGACCCGGGCCAGGTCGGCTGGAAATGGGGAGACATGGTGGCCCAGTGGTTAGCGCTGTCGCTTCACAGCAAGAAGGTCCTGGGTTCAAACTGCAGTGTTGTCCAACCTTGGGGGGGGGGGGGTCATCCCAGATCGTCCTCTGTGTGGCGTTTGCATGTTCTCCCCATGTCTGCAGCGGGTTTTCTCTGGATGCTCCAGTTTCCCCCACCATCAGAAGAAACATGCATGTTAGGGTTAATACTCCTGTCTGCCCTTGACCAAGGAAGTGGGAAAAGAACTGGAGTTGGTCCCCGGGCGCAGCATAAAGACGGCAGCCCATTGCTCCTAGCTACACAGTTCACAGCTAGGATGGGTTAATTTTCAGTAACTGAATTTCCCCAAGGGGATTAATAAAGGAAACTTAATTAATCAAATCTGTCTGAACGGGGGGGGGGGGTGGACAGACGTTTATGCCAGAGCAAATATAAAACATGAGCTCACAGATTCGTCTGGTTCCCAGGCTACTAAACCACATATTTGGAAGCAAAGACGAAAGTAAAAGTTAAAAGTTATGATGTGAAACGTCCAGTAGCAGCCTATATTTACCGTAGTTAGTAGTAACACCCATAAACTAGCCAGCCAGCACAATAGAGAAGTCATAGATAATGGACAGTTATGGACACAGTCTGACTGAGACACTAGGGGAGTTTGTTGTTTTTAAAGACTCCTGTTCAACTTGTCCCATAAGACACCACTGTAAAGCTGAGTCCATCGGTGGTCCTGTGTCCAAAATCTACAAAAACGTGCATAGTTGAATTAAACGTGTCTTTTTCCCCCTTCATGTTTAATTAAAGTACAACAGTTTATACTAATGAGATCAGCTCTACAGCTGGTTGGTAAATACGTGTTTTGAGCTTGGCTTTCAAGTGGTTATCCGGTAGCGACAGGCATGGGCACAAGTCCATGAATACTGGGATGGCATCCAGCGCTTTACCCGTACCTCCGTACATAATGGTTGTGTCAGGAAGGGCATCCGACATAAAACGTTGCCAAATCATTATGTGGATTAACAAGATCATACCAGATCAGTCAAGGCCCAGGATAACTACACCGACACAGTGGCCAGGGAAGGGGAGAAGTCACACATTAAACAGGCTCTGGTTAAGTGTGGTTATCCTAACTGGGTGTCTGTCAAAGTGAACCCCGGGGTTGTCCAACCTTGGGGGTCGTCCCAGATCCTTTCTGTGTGGCGTTTGCATGTTCTTCCCGTGTCTGTAGTGGGTTTTCTCTCGGTGCTCCGGTTTCCTCCCACCATCACAAACACATGCATGTTAGGGTTAATACTGTCTGTGCCCCTGAGCAAGGCAATGGAAAGAAGAACTGGAGTTGGTCCCCGGGTGCTGCACAGCGGCTGCCCACTGCTCCTAGCTACGCAGCTAGGATGGGTATAATGCAGAGAAAGAATTGCCCCCACGGCGATTAATAAAATAGTAAAAGTAAAAAAGAAAACAAACAATACCATCAGCATATTACCAGAACCACAACTCCACAGCACATCTAGTCTCAGACCACCACATCCATAAAGATCCACATACCGACCCCATCTCCCCAACGCTACCGTTTAACAGACCTTCAACCAGACAAAGGAGGACTACCGGTTAAATCGGTTGGTGTAATGTTGGGATGGAAAGAGAACCTACATACACGTGAGCATCAGTGCTGGTAAGGTTCTGTATTACACCCTTAAATAAGAAACAACAAACAGTGGAGGGACAGCTGGGGGTGGAAGCCATGTTTATATGGTAATGATTCTTTACAGCACCAGAGGAGCCGTGTGTTTTTTACAATGTGGATTCTGGCCTCGCCATCACTGCCGTACACTTGGCTGAACAGCTCGCGCACCCAGCTGATAAACCACATTACTGAAATGTCTCTGCCTTCTCTCAAGTCCACCTTAAGAGGAAAATGCAACCCTGTATTGTGTTGGACATCACCCAGGAATGCACTTTGAGCCAGGAAGGCTGTGCCTTCATTGGCCTGAAGGTTCTTCTTTACAAATTGTTCAGCGCAGAAAAGCTTTTCAAATAAAGCGTTACACAGTTAACCACCCCGCCTCAACCTGTAAACTAAAAACAGTCCTTGACATTTTAATGCTGGTTGTCATTCAGGAGTGTTATCTTTTGGCTCTCCTGTGAAAGTAAATACGAGTAATGACAGTTTTCAAGTTGATGTCCATCTTTCTACACCTCCACTGGCACCGACAGTAAATTAAAAAGGAAACCTGTTGAGTGCGGCTCCTTTTCATAACCACGTCCAAACTAAACGACTGGCTTCTGCTTAGAAACGCGGCGTCCCTCCCTCAGACGAGGCGTTTTGGGAGGGCGCCAGATCAAACATACTTCTCTCAGGATTTCCTTGTGTCAAGTGCAGCCACGGTCAAGAGCATGAACGTTGGCTCGCACACATCTTGTCTCTCCTCAGCTCCTCTAAATAGAAAATGGCTCACAACTAAAAAAAATAAAAATAAAAAAAACCATTCAGCCTCCTTTCTTCTTTCTTTCTCCTCAGCTCATCTTCTTATGCCCGGCGCATGGCCCTGAAGCCACTGCCAGAGAAGAAACAGCCAAGCGAAGAGTTTCTTCACAGGCGAGGCACTGGTGGAGGCTTCAGTAAAACATGGCTTTAGTGAGACAGATTATAAGATGTCTGCTACTGTGGAGGTTCGTTTTGGTAGATACTTGCTTTTATTCATGCACATTTTAAGCATTCGTTTTAAAAAGTCTGAAAATTAGGAAATGGAAAAAAAATCAATCTTGGCGTCTGTGTGTAAGCACACGCGGCGTCATTCTGAAAGGACAGAGAATACTTCACAAGTAAAGGAATGTCTCCGCCTTTCACGAAAGGTTAGAAATTCAATATTCCCAGCAGTCAATCACCAGCCGAGACTTAAAAGGCATAGTCCCTCAATTATTCCTTTGAGTTGACCTTAGCAAACAGAAGATGATGTTTTTTCTGGAGTAGTAATGGTCTTTACGTGTACCGCACATCGTAAGGAAGAAAGACAGCCACTTTATTTGTGTCATTCTACAGGTTACAACCAAATGTGTTCTCTGCATTTAACCCATCCTATTGTAAAGGAGCAGGGGGCCGCTGCAGCACCCGGGGACCAACTCCACTTCTTCTTTCCGCTGCCATGCTCAGGGGCACAGACAGGAGTATTAACCCCAACCCGAACTCAGGAATCAGGGACAGTTTGTCATTTCATCTTATGTACTAGGTACACAAAAGAAAAGAAATTGCGTTTCCCCCAGCCCACAGCAGTGCAACAGAAAAACACGTCTCCAAAAACACCACCACAAAAAACACCACAAAAACAGAACAAAGCAAACAAAAAACAAAACAGCCAACAACACGGTCCACCCAGTGCAACACAGTTCAAAAACTCCACCGTTCAGAGAACGAACTCCAGCCAGGATGACTGTGGGAAGTGCCGGTCTGCATGGGCTAGCAGTTAGCCTAGCCTGCCCTGCCTCCACGTCCCATCTGACCGCCCTCGGTGCTTCCCCCTCAGGAGCAGCTCCAGGCAGGGCCGTGGTCCCTGGGCCCTCCCCCAGCCGATCCAACGCCAGCTCTCCAGCCAGACACCCTCGACACACCTCCCCCGCATACCACACGACGACGCAGACAGAGACAAAAACACTGCACGGTCGACGCTAGGCAAAGCCACCGCCAGACCCCCTCGGTGTTTCCTCTTCGGGCCCACAGGACACAGCAGACCAAGCTGTAGTACTACTACTACTACTACTTTCGGCTGCTCCCGTTAGGGGGCGCCACAGTGGATCATCTGTTTCCATTTCTTCCTGTCCTCTGCATCTTCCTCTGTCACACCAGCCACCTGCATGTCCTCCCTCACCACATCCATAAACCTCCTCTTTGGCCTTCCTCTTCTCCTCTTCCCTGGCAGCTCCATATTCAGCATCCTTCTCCCAGTATACCCAGGATCTCTCCTCCACACATGTCCACACCATCTCCATCTTGTCTCTCTTGCTTTGTCTCCAAACCGTCCAACCTGAGCTGTCCCTCTAATATACTCGTTCCTAATCCTGTCCTTCTTCATCACTCCCAATGAAAATCTTATCATCTTCACCTCTGCCACCTCCACCTCCACCTCCTGTCTTTTCATCAGTGCCACTGCCTCCAAACCATGTAACATAGCTGGTCTCACTACCATCTTGTAAACCTTCCCTTTAACTCTTGCTGGTACCCTTCTGTCACACATCACTCCTGACACTCTTCTCCACCCACTCCACCCTGCCTGCACTCTCTTCTTCACCTCTCTCCTGCACTCCCCGTTACTTTGGACAGTTGACCCCAAGTATTTAAAGTCATACACCTTCGTCACCTCCACTCCTTGCATCCTCACCATTCCACTGTCCTTCCTCTCATTTGCGGATAGGTATTAAGCCCAACATGCAAGTCTTTTTGATGGTAGGAGGAAACCAGAGCACCCGGAGGAAACCCACCCAGACATGGGGAGACCATGCAAACTCCACACAAAAAGGACCTGAGACGGCCTGGGGTTCAAACCCAGGACCTTCTTGCTGTGAGGCAACAGTGCTAACCACTGGGCCACCGTGCTGCCCAAGGTGGCTGAATATCTGAAGAAGTCCCCCTACCTCTTTTTGAAGAGTTTTCCAGGCTAAAACTCTGTCAGTTTTTGCATTTTACAAAGATGGTAAGATGTGTGTCGGCCAGTGTGTGTAATTGGGTGTACCTCAAGGGTAAGGAAGCACCCCAATAATTACAACTAGCTTTTTTCATTTGAGGAATTGCATAGCTTTAAAAAACATTAGAAACTGCACATAAGTAGTTCTGGTTTCAAGGACTGTATTTAAAATGCTTTTTTAATTGGCTGCTCAACACACGGGGGTTTGAGAGGTCTGAGTTCTCCACCGCCAACGGAGACATCATTTGCTGTCATCTTTTTCCATCATGACCAGAGAAATACTTGATGTGTTGACCACACCCAGCTCGACTTGTTTTTTCAGTGGAATTACACATTAGAACAGAAAACCACACAGCAGTGACACCACAGGCACAGATGGATTACTGAAAGGGCCCAAAGGGGTCATGGGGTCACAGGGCCCCAAAGCCAGAGCCTTTGTGTGAGGTCACTTATTAACTTTTTATTTCTGGCTGCAGAGTCGAAGGACTCGGTCATCTGTGTCAGTGGATGTTTCCATCCAACCAGTCAAGTGAATTTAAAGAGCAGTTTTCTAAAGTGGCAAAAATGAAATTGGAAGCAGGTGTATTTCTGTCAGAACTGTTTAAACAAATAAACACCCTGATTGTAGTTTTATGTGTCCGATGTCATATGCCCATATTTCAACAGCCACCAGAGAGACGAACCAGTTTGGATGAAGAAACAGCTGATCATGTGATTAATTCTATTTGTATTTCATTTTTTCCAGTGGTAAACGTGTTTTCATCACCCATTTATCACATGAAACTATCAGCAAAAGCAAACGTGTAAAAACTTTCTGCGATATTGAGGAATCCATCCATCTTTTCTAATCTGATATTTCATGATGCGCATGAAAAGCTTTTGATGGAAACACAGCAAGCTATCACTGTTTTATTCAGGGAATGTCTTTGTGGAAGTTTCTATTGGACTTTAATAGTTATACTCCAGAGAAGACAATCCACAGATGTGTACCATGATCCAAAAATATTTAACTATCCACTACCACTACTTCTACTTCTACTACCACCACTACTACTACTACTTTTGGCTGCTCCCGTTAGGGGGCGCTACATTGGATCATCCGTTTCCATCTCTTCCTGTCCTGTGCATCTTCCTCCGTCACACCAGCCACCTGCATGTCCTCCCTCACCACCTCCATAAACCTCCTCTTTGGCCTTCCTCTTCTCCTCTTCCCTGGCAGCTCCATATTCAGCATCCTTCTCCCAATATACCCAGCATCTCTCCTCCACACATGTCCACACCATCTCAATCTTGTCTCTCTTGCTTTGTCTCCAAACCGTCCAACCTGAGCTGTCCCTCTAATATACTCGTTCCTAATCCTGTCCTTCTTCATCACTCCCAATGAAAATCTTATCTTCATCACTGCCACCTCCAGCTCCTCCTCCTGTCTTTTCATCAGTGCCACTGTGTCCAAACCATACAACATAGCTGGTCTCACTACCATCTTGTAAACCTTCCCTTTAACTCTTGCTGGTACCCTTCTGTCACACATCACTCCTGACACTCTCCTCCACCCACTCCACCCTGCCTGCACTCTCTTCTTCACCTCTCTTCCACACTCCCCATTACTTTTAGTCCATGGGCCAGAGGATATTTCGGTACACTCAAGGTGGCAAAACTTACTTATAATTTTTGAAAGGATCCATGTCTGTAGATGATATTTTGGTATGATAACCATTCCTGAGTGGCAGCTGTATCACAGTTATCAGCTCATGAAGTTAACCACCCGCTAAACTAAATTGCATTTTAGACGCTGGTGCATATCCTGGTTTAGCCTCATGGTCAGGACATTTTTCAATGTTCTATAATATTGTCTTTGGTATCATTTTAAAGGGGACCTTCTTAGCTTTCATTCAAGCCCTGTTGTGGATATTTCTCACAAATATAGAGGTCACCTGAGCTCTTCAACCCGTCAATAACACACATCTTTCTGCAATTTTCGCCTAAACTATATACTTTCTTTTAGCCCTGTGGCATCTAGGAATATCAGGGACACAAAACACAAAAACTGGAATACTCACAGGACTGTAAAGATTCAGGAAATGTACAATATACCCATACTATTTCATTGTGTGAGGTGATTGTGAGCCTTAAATGAGAACTAGACCAAAGCCAGTTAGGTCACAAACTGGTCTATATACATTTGTTTAAATACACAATCAAAATACATGATAAAAAGGAATACCATAGTGAGGTAATGAACTATTTTAATATTTTAAACAACATTGACATTTACATATACTTAGTCAATGATACATGTAATCCCATATCATTAGTGGGTATATGTAATGGTAATGGGTAGGGTAATGGGTATATGTGAATATGGTTACATTATTGTTATCAAGCTCTGGGTAACCAAGTCCAGAATCAACATCCTGTGCATCAATAGACTACTACCACAGTAATACCATCAGAATCATCACACTGTCATTCATCAAACTGCTCGTTTCTCTCATCATCTGACTCCCCAAGTTCAAAGTCCAGTTCTGGACCATCCTGCTGTTTTTGGTTACTGCAGGTCTGTAACCTGCACATGTCTGTGCATGGAAGTCCATTTGACAGGCACATGCAGCTTGGCATTTTGCATGAATGCACACACTTGCATGTTAGCATTTCCAAGACCACATCTGGTGCAGGTGGGGAGCGCATCCAGTAAATGGCCAGCTTGCCTTCATCGTCTGTCCATCCATACTCAGTAGGGCTTGGCACCACAGGGTTAGCCTGCAGACAGCACTTCCATATTGCTGCCTGATAGTTGGCTCGTTGAACATGCATAAAGAGACAGTCTCTACATGGTGGCAGCTGGCTGGACTCAACCTCTCCCCTTTTGGTGCAGAAGAGCTGGTAACGCAGTTTGTTCACCTCAGCAGTGCTGCTATTAGCAACATACATCCGACAGGTGAACTGCTCAATTTTCTGGAACAGCTCATCACTCACATTCCATGTCTGTCCCAGTTGACTAAAAGTCTCTTGGCAGGAAGTGTGCTTTCTCACTATCTTCAGGGCATTCAGCTTCCCTCGACCAGCGAATGCACTGACAGTGTCGCAGCCTGTGAAGGCATATAAGCCAATTAGGCTGTCACAGATGCTGTCTCCAAGTGAACTTGCCAGTTTGGTGATGTCAACAAACCGTGTGCGGTTCTGAGTCCCACACTTCTGGCAGATGGGACAGGTGATGTCCTTCTGGAAGCCAAGACAAAGCACCATGACATCAGTGTCCTCAGCTGTGATGATAACTGACTTTGAGCCCGCATTTGCTGCATGCAATGCATGCAGGAGCAGACGGGTGTCAGCTTCTTCATGTGTGGAGTGCAGTTCTGCTGCTTCCTCACACCCATCTTCTGACAACTTGTAGCAGGTTTCCTCACAGGTCATGTACAACACCTTGCCATGCAGCATAGCTCTGTATCGTGGGAGTTTCCACTCTTCCACCAGAAACTTGATGAGACTGGTCTTGTTGGAGGAACTGCACAGAACTTTTCTCCACTGCTGGACGTGGTGTCCCCCTGCAAGATTCTTGTACTGGAGAGTGATGTCTCCACCCCGGTTCAGTCGTTCAGCATCTTTGATCGAAGTCTGGTGATAGACATCAAAAACAACATCAATCCTCCCACTCTGTGCTCCCTCATGGAGGACCTGGGTCAAGGCTGACTCTGCCACCTGTGCAAAGGTTTTGTTGTTACCATTCATTTTTTGGACCAGGCTCATCCCATCAATGATGGAAGTAGATGGGATTGGGATGTCTTCTGCAGGAGATACATTCTTTTCAAGCTCTCTGGCAAGTGCAGCCTTGTTTGTTTTTCGTAAGGACCCATCAGCATTTGCCAGTGCCCATGGTAGTGGGCCCAATGGGTAGGCAAGGACATCCTTCAGATTCACCTTCCTGCTTTCAGCCACCAGGATCATGTGACTGAAAAGGTTTCTATCTGCCTTCAGAACCACATCCTGTGCTTTCTTTCCATGAGCTTGTTTTGTGCTGACATTGGAGAATGTTTTCAGACTTTGCTTGGTCATCTTGTCGTGGAATTTCACAGGTGGTGGGTCTGCATCTAACCTTGTTTGCTGGAATGCTTGGTAGGCCTCTTCTCCTTTCTCAAGAGCTCTCAAGAGATCTATGGTCACATCAGGTGGAGCCATGTTGCCAGTGGAGAGGCTAACCAAATCAATCTCATCAGGGGACATAGGATTGAGCCAGTTATTCTCCATAAGGTCCATGAGAGATTGGGCATCTGCTTCATCTCTCTTGATCCTTGGACTCTGTAGATCTGGATGAGACCATTTGCACCTGCCTTGACCTGTCAGGTCTCTCAGCTGTCTGAGGTACATGCTTCTATACTCAGCTGTGAGATAATATTTGGTCACAGCTCCTGGCTTCAAGCTGAATCCCTTTGTCCCTCCAGCTGTTTGGGTGTCTTTGTTCACCGTTTCTTCTATAGCTTGGTCAACAGGGATTCGGCCGAAGGGATTGGTGGAGCCCAGTTGGACTGAGAAGCCTCCTTCCATGAATTCTGTGTACACATCTGGGTGTGTGATGGGCAGCTCAGACATCTGGGCGTAGTAGTAGGGGAGGTAGCGTGCATAATTCATCCTGTCATAAGCAAAGCACCATGGGATCATTGCTCGAATGCTAGCCAAGTGTAGCATCCAGTCTCCCTCTCTGGATGCTCGGATGAGCCCCAACAAGATTTCAACCATGTCCAAATAGGACATCCAGAAGTTCGAGAGGCTGCCGTTTCCACCTCTAAGGAACTCACGGTAGACTTCAAATAGATCCATGATGCGTGTACAAGAGCTGTTCTCGAGGACCTCCTTCAAAGCATGTTGTGAGACTTCTTTCCCAAGGCTGTCAATGGTCTTCAGTGTCTCATTCAGGTGAACCATGTCATTCCTGTGAGTTTCTTCCAACCAGGACAGGAAACCATTCAAGGTCAGTCGCATGAGAGCCTCATACAGGAGCTTGTGTAGTCGCACTGCCCTGTTGTACTTGCGGCCATCCATAACACCAGCAATTGAGCCTTCTGCAATCATGCCAGACTCAATGCAGAGGTCTTTGAGTCCAGCATCTTGGAAACGCTTTCCTATTATTGCCAGCAGTGTGCAGATGGTGTGGAATACCCCAAGCCTAACGATGATATCATGGAACTTGTCATGGTGTTTCCATGTGATCTCGACAGCCTTCGCATACAGGGCTTGGTCAAAGACACAGACAATCTTCCTCAGGCCTAAGCACTGCATGATGCTCAGTGACTGGTTAAGCACCTCGTTGACAGTAGACATTTGTGTCGCTGGAGCATTGATGGTAGGCAGATAGCCTATATTGTCGGGGATGACCGTCATCTCTCCTCGAGTCAGGATGTTGAAGCCTGTCCAGCTGCTGACTGTCTGTTCTTCTTGTTGTGACATGCGTGCTAGGACCCAAAGAAGGTTTTTCTCTCCGGCAAGCTTAGTATTGGCTGCAGTATCGGCATCTGACTTTTTGCTTTGTGGTGGCCCTACCCGTTGTCCAGCATTGTAAGTTGGTAACATTGGTGGGGGTCCATCAATGCTTCTCTTCTTTGTTTTGGGAACAGTGGGCATGGGTTGGACAGGAAGTGGGTTGACTGGCTTTGCTTGCACAGCAATCCCATTGACTCTGTGAGATGTTCCCTCACCACTGACAGTTTCTTCAAGACGGTCGATATTGTCCCAGGCTAAAGTTGTGAATATGCCAGGATGGATGTTAGCTGGAAGGGCAATGCTACTCCCTGATGATGAGAGTTTCTGGAGACACAGGGCAGTGTTGATCTCTTCCATCTGTGAATAGGACACACTGTGACCAAGTCGGTTGAGGATGTTTATCAACTCTACATTTCCTGTCAACGATTTGACACTGAATGGCAGAACAATGTGCTTGGAAGGCTTGGTATTTCCACATGTCACTGCATATACTATGTCATGGCCAAATGACTGCAGAAGGCACTGCACTCTCTGGGATGCATGATCAGGATCATTTGAGCCTGTGAGTAGAGAGTACAGGAAGATAATGAGCGACTCTGGAATGGTAGGACATTCTGCTTCTGGTTTGACTTCAGGCGGCCAGGTTTGAGGAACATCTTGACTTTTAATGTCTGCTCTCAATTTGATGGCTGCTTTGGCTATAACATCTTGTGCACTGACACTTTTCAGGGTCTGCAGCTCCCTTTTGAGAGACTGATTTTCTTTGGCAAGTTCCCTCATGGACAAGTTATCGGGATAGAGGAGGAATTTTCCTTTCTCATCAGGGAATATCTGCAAGGCTCCAGCAAACTCACTCTCCAGGTTTCGCCTTATGTGCTTCTTGGTTGATTCCTTGACTTGGGCAATGCCTTGGGAGTTCATTGAAGCTACCAGTCTAGAAGAGAGATCAGTCATTGTCATCACTTGAGGATTGCCAAAAAGCTCCATCCTGATGAAGAGGGACAGCTCATTGTATGCCTTATTCACAGCAGCTTCATACTGGGCTGCAGCATCATCATCTTCATTGCTGGCAACCTCTCCTTTGGAAACCTCTTCTTTGGTGTAAAGTCTATAGCATGACCTGTGGTAGTGCCCTTCAGCTGCTACAAGGTCTCTACTCACAATGGCAAGGATTCTGCTGTCCCCTTTCTTTGTGGCTGCACTCCTGATCTTTGCATCAGCTCGCAGTTCTCGACACTGCACCAGTACTTCTCTCGTATTCTGTCTCTTGGAATATTTGCTGTTTTTCTGACAAAATATGCACTCTGCATCATAAGTCCTAGATGTACTTGGAGCATGTCGAGCTACTCTCTTAGATTGTTTCTCTTCAGCAGAGACACAACTTTTCTTTTCTTTTGCAAGGAGGCCATCAAGAATTTGCTTCATAGTGAAGATACTGCGACACTTTCTGTGGTAGTAGATTGCTGGAATCTGTCCCTCAGGAATGTCTTTTGCCAGTTTCAAAACTGGTGCATGATTTCGTATCTGAGCTGCCCTGAGCAGAGTTCTCCATGAGTCGACACTTTGTAGTGAAACCAGCTTATCTGTATCATCAGAACAGTGGAGAATACACTCCACCCGTGGGCGCTTTGGTATTGGGTAAAAACTTGCTTGTTCACCAGTGGCCATATTCAGTCAGTTTTCACCTGCCACATACAAACAAATACATGTAACTTAGGTGTATGAACACTACTAAAACAAAGTTTACTTTGCTTCACCAGCGTCATATTACCATTATTTATCTTACATAGCCACAAATAGATACATTACCTAGTTGCTATGCAACAGCTGTATTTTGTCCACATGAGGCCGCTAAAATCAACACAAGATGAAAGTTCCTCGTAGCCACTTTAACTAATCATATTAACATATACATTAAAAGAACATGCTAACATTATGGGAAATTAGCTTACAATCTTCTCCAGAGTGAGACAAGAAGATAGATACCAGTTTCCTCTATATGTGTTTAGTAGAAAGCTATCTGGCTGCACGTTAGCCTAGCTTAGCACAATGAATGGAAGTACACAGTACTGGTTATCCTTGGTTGTTGGCCAACTAAGAACTGTCCCAGAGTTTAAGCTAGGCTAATCAGTACAAGGGGTGTTGAAATGCTATATTTGTAAAAATCTGGGCAAATACACAATCGTGAGAGGCACAGAAACAGGTTTCCTGAAAGAAAAATGAAATAGCTGCTCATTTGGAAAGGTTATCATGTATTATTTTACTTCTGTTAGTGTACCAAATAAAATGGCACCAGTGAAGTTGTGTCACCTTGGGTGATATCGATATCTGGTCTGACCCATGGACTAACTGGCTTTGGTCTAGTTAGTTTCTTAGTAATAATGCCCTTCTAATTTAAGGTTCACAATCACCTCACACAATGAAATAGTATGGGTATATTATACATTTCCTGAATCTTTACAGTCCTGTGAGTATTCCAGTTTTTGTGTTTTGTGTCCCTGATATTCCTAGATGCCACAGGGCTAAAAGAAAGTATATAGTTTAGGCGAACATTGCAGAAAGATGTGTGTTATTGACGGGTTGAAGAGCTCAAGTGACCTCTATATTTGTGAGAAATATCCACAACAGGGCTTGAATGAAAGCTAAGAAGGTCCCCTTTAAAATGATACCAAAGACAATATTATAGAACATTGAAAAATGTCCTGACCATGAGGCTAAACCAGGATATGCACCAGCGTCTAAAATGCAATTTAGTTTAGCGGGTGGTTAACTTCATGAGCTGATAACTGTGATACAGCTGCCACTCAGGAATGGTTATCATACCAAAATATCATCTACAGACATGGATCCTTTCAAAAATTATAAGTAAGTTTTGCCACCTTGAGTGTACCGAAATAGGAAATTTTGGGCTCTGGCCCATGGACTAATAGGACAGTTGACCCCAAGTATTTAAACTCATATGCCTTCGTCACCTCCTTCCATCATCACTATTCCGCTGTCCTCCCTCTTGTTCACGCATATATATGTGGTCCAGGTTTCTAACCCATACAGTAGGGTGGGCAGCACCACTGCTTTGTACACCAGATTTTTTTCTGGCCTGAAGGTCATAGTTTTCAAAAACCCTTATACTCAATCTTGAGAAGGACCAGCTGGCTCAACTGAGACAATGGTTTATGTCAATGTTAATGTTGGCTTTGGAGGAGAGAAGGTGTCCCTCGGTATCCTGGCAAAATTCCCAACCTGGCTGTCTCCATCTGGCCACCTAATCATCCCCCCATGTAACTGGCTCAATGACTCCTCCCTCTTCACCTGAAGCTGATGTGTGGTGAGCGTTCTGGTGCAAAATGGCTGCCGTGCATCACCCAGGCAGTGCAACAAATTGGTGGTTGTTGAAGTGGGTCTAACCCTTCAATATAAAGCACCTTGGGTGTCTAGAAAAGGGTTATATAAATGCAATGATTATTATTAATATAATCAGTTATTATTATTAATATTATTGTATTTGTTTATTATTTATACTATATTTATACTATATTTCCTTTTGCTTCTAGTGTCGGAAGATGGTGGCGTGAATTCACATTTGCAGCGGCCTCACCCAGTACCGGTGTGGGAAGATGGTGGCACAAACTTATGTTTGCGGCAGCCTCACCCAGTACCGTCCATGCAGTGTCTTCGTCCACATCTGTCCACATCTTCGTTTGATGGCTGGGAGAGCTGGCGCTGGATGGGCTGGGAGAGTTTGGTCTAGTGCATCCTGTGGTCCCAGGGACCACGGCCCTGCCCGGAGCTGTGCCCGAGGAGGAAACACCGAGGGCGGTCTGACAGGACGCTGAAAGAGGGCAAGCTAAGCTAACTGCTAGCCCATGCAGACCGGCAGTTTCGATAACACCGAGGGTGGTCTGGCGGCAGCCTCGCCTAGTGTTGATTGTGTTTTTGGCGTCGTCATGTGGAGTGCGGGGAAGTATGTTGAAGGTGGCTGGCTGGAAGAGCTGGCATTGGATCGGTCGGGGGAGCCTGGTCTGCTGCGTCCGGTGGGCCCAGGGACCACAGCCCTGCCTGGAGCTGTACCCGAGGAGGAAACACTGAGGGTGGTCTGACAGGACAGGGCAGCGGGCCAGGCTAAGCTAACTGCTAGCCCATGCAGACCGGCAGTTCTGACAGGCATCCTGGCATTCATTCTCTCAGACTGATTTTTTTTTTTTTGGTAGTTTGATATGTGCTCTTGTAGTTTTTAGATATGGCTTTTTGTCTTTGTGTTGCACTGCTGTGGGCTGAGGGAAACGATATTTCATTTCATTGGGTATAAAATGTTCCTGCTTTCTGTTGGGTGGGGTTTGGTAAAGGATATGGGTGTTTTTTATGTTACTGGCCAGGCCAAGCTGCTTGGATGCCTTTGCAAAGGCATCCAATTTGCTCTGTAGTTCCTCTTCTATGAGGGACAGCAGGGCGTTGTATCAGCGTACTGCAGCTCTATGACGGATGTGGTGGTTTTACCTTCATCCCTAAATCTGTTAATATTCAGAAGATTCCCATCAGTCCTGTACATGAGTTTCAATCCTTGAGGCAGATTGGGCCCTGTGAGGTGGCGGATGGTGGCAGTGAAGACAGACAACAGGGTTGGGGCAATGACACAGCCTTGTTTAACTCCTGTGTGGACCTTGAAGGACTTGGTCTTGTCTCCATAACTGTTGAGTATTCTAGCTGACGTATTGTCATGCAGAAGTCGTAGTACTCGGATATACACTCACTGGCCACTTAATTAGGTACACCTTGCTAGTACCGGGTTGGACCCCCTTTTGCCTTCAGAACTGCCTTAATCCTTCGTGGCATAGATTCAACAAGGTACTGGAAACATTCCTCAGAGAGTTTGGTCCATATTGACATGATAGCATCACGCAGTTGCTGCAGATTTGTCGGCTGCACATCCATGATGCGAATCTCCCGGTCCACCACATCCCAAAGGTGCTCTATTGGATTGGGATCTGGTGACTGTGGAGGCCATTTGAGTACAGTGAACTCATTGTCATGTTCAAGAAACCAGTCTGAGATGATTCGAGCTTTATGACATGGCGCGTTATCCTGCTGGAAGTAGCCATCAGAAGATGGGAACACTGTGGTCATAAAGGGATGGACATGGTCAGCAACAATACTCAGGTAGGCTGTGGCGTTGACACGATGCTCAATTGGTACTAAGGGGCCCAAAGTGTGCCAAGAAAATATCCCCCACACCATTACACCACCACCACCAGCCTGAACCGTTGATACAAGGCAGGATGGATCCATGCTTTCATGTTGTTGACGCCAAATTCTGACCCTACCATCCGAATGTCGCAGCAGAAATAGAGACTCATCAGACCAGGCAACGTTTTTCCAATCTTCTATTGTCCAATTTTGGTGAGCCTGTGCGAATTGTAGCCTCAGTTTCCTGTTCTTAGCTGACAGGAGTGGCACCCGGTGTGGTCTTCTGCTGCTGTAGCCCATCTGCCTCAAGGTTCGACGTGTTGTGCGTTCAGAGATGCTCTTCTGCATACCTCGGTTGTAATGAGTGGTTATTTGAGTTACTGTTGCCTTTCTATCAGCTCGAACCAGTCTGGCCATTCTCCTCTGACCTCTGGCATCAACAAGGCATTTTCGCCCACAGAACTGCCGCTCACTGGATATTTTCTCTTTTTCGGACCATTCTCTGTAAACCCTAGAGATGGTTGTGCGTGAAAATCCCAGTAGATCAGCAGTTTCTGAAATACTCAGACCAGCCCGTCTGGCACCAACAACCATGCCACGTTGAAAGTCACTTAAATCACCTTTCTTCCCCATTCTGATGCTCGGTTTGAACTGCAGCAGATCGTCTTGACCATGTCTACATGCCTAAATGCATTGAGTTGCTGCCATGTGATTGGCTGATTAGAAATTTGCATTAACGAGCAGTTGGACAGGTGTGCCTAATAAAGTGGCCGGTGAGTGTATTTGTCAGGCCAGCCTATTTTTGACAGAACTCGCTCGAGGGCCCGGTGCTTTATGGAATCGAGAGCTTTGGTTAAGTCTATGAAGGCCATGTACAATGTCTTGATGCATGCTGAATAGTCCAGGTGAGAAAATCAAAGAAGGTTGAATGAGTTCATCTGGATACAGCCTTCACTGGCGATACGTTTCATCGCTCATGAGGCCCCTTTTCCACTACATGGGACCGGCTCCGCTCGACGTTTTCCTTTTCCATTACTGGAAAGGACCGGCATTCTGGTTAACTGTTACCACTTTTATGGCACCACCTTTGTCGAGGTTCCAACAAAAAACAAAAACAACTGGAGCGGGTACCAGAATCAATGCAGACCAGCTACACTGAGGGGGACTGTTCTCCCCTGTACACACACACACACACACACACACACATACTCTCCCCAGACTGTGTGTCTGTACTGTGTGTGTGCTGTGTGTGTACTGTGTGTGTGTGTGTACTGTGTGTGTGTGTACTGTGTGTGTGTGTGCTGTGTGTGCACTGTGTGTGTGTGTGTGCTGTGTGTGTGTGCTGGGTGTGTGTGTGCTGTGTGTGTGTGCTGTGTGTGCTGTGTGTGCTGTGTTGTGTGTGTGCTGTGTGTGTGTGTGCTGTGTGTGTGTGCTGTGTGTGTACTGTGTGTGTATGTGTACTGTGTGTGTGTGTGCTGTGTGTGTGTGTGTACTGTGTGTGTGTGTGTGTGTGTGTGCTGTGTGTGTGTGCGTGTGTGTGTACTGTGTGTGTGTGTACTGTGTGTGTGTGTGTGTAGTGTGTGTGTGTGTGTAGTGTGTGTGTGTGTGTAGTGTGTGTGGGTGCTGTGTGTGTGTGTGTGTGTGTGTGTGTACTGTGTGTGTGTACTGTGTGTGTGTGTGTGTGTACTGTGTGTGTGTGTGTGTACTGTGTGTGTGCTGTGTGTGTACTGTGTGTGTGTGTGTACTGTGTGTGTGTGTGTGTGTGTGTACTGTGTGTGTGTGTGTGTGTGTGTACTGTGTGTGTGTGTGTGTGTGTGTACTGTGTGTGTGTACTGTGTGTGTGTGTACTGTGTGTGTGTGTGTGTGTGTGTGTGTGTGTGTGTACTGTGTGTGTGTGTGTGTACTGTGTGTGTGTGTACTGTGTGTGTGTGTACTGTGTGTGTGTGTACTGTATGTCTGTACTGTGTGTGTGCTGTGTGTGTGTGCTGTGTGTGTGCTGTGTGTGTACTGTGTGTGTGTGTACTGTGTGTGTGTGTGTACTGTGTGTGTGTGTACTGTATGTCTGTACTGTGTGTGTGTGTGTACTGTGTGTGTACTGTGTGTGTGTGTACTGTATGTCTGTACTGTGTGTGTGTGTGTACTGTGTGTGTGTGTACTGTATGTCTGTACTGTGTGTGTGTGTGTACTGTGTGTGTGCTGTGTGTGTACTGTGTGTGTGTGTACTGTATGTCTGTGCTGTGTGTGTGCTGTGTGTGTACTGTGTGTGTATGTACTGTATGTCTGTACTGTGTGTGTGCTGTGTGTGTGTGCTGTGTGTACTGTATGTCTGTACTGTGTGTGTGCTGTGTGTGCTGTGTGTGTACTGTATGTCTGTACTGTGTGTGTGTGTACTGTGTGTGTGTGTGTACTGTGTGTGTGTGTGTACTGTATGTCTGTACTGTGTGTGTGTGTGTGTGTGTGTGTGTGTGTGTGTGTGTGTGTGTGTGTGTGTGTGTAGCTTGGGCGTGTCATTGTGTTTTATTGTGTCAGAGTCTTCCTGTCCTCCCCCCCGAGTGTCTGCTGTACTAGGACCTCCTGTTTCCCTGCTGGCAAAAAGGTCCAAGGACTTTCAGTATGCAACCCCACCGCCACATTCCCACCAGCGGTCACGGGCCGGCATGTCAGAGGACTACGTGACCTTCACTGACCACATCCTCCAGCGGAGGACCCGTGCCCTCATAGCCCCGCACCGTGTGTGCGCTTTCATCACACAACTGCTCTGCATGAGCCAGGGACGAGGACCTGCTCAGATTACACACTCTTCAGAGGTTACCGCTGCTGAGCATGCTGACAGGGGACAGCAGGCGCCGTGCAGGACGGTCACTGGGACCGTTTGGGATGCTCCGAGTGTCATGGCTGTGGGGGGAAGGTGCAGACCTGCCGCTCACTGAAGCCTCCTAACACTGCATTAACGGAGTTTTAGATCACTCGCACAAACCAAAAGCTATGGTCAGCTCTAGCTAAAACCACCATGTGCGGTCGACATCACCGTCTGGTAATGTGTGCGTGATGGTGTGCGTCATGTCAGTATTCATGACGCGTGTTGGTCGCATCATTTCCTCGGTGAAGTTCGTTGCAGCGTCCTAGAAACACACTAGCGCCCTCCAGTGCAGACAAACGGTCTAAACTTGATGTGGGATTATGTCCAACATGTCTGGTTACAGACACCGCTACAGACGCCGCTCCATGACTACCACCGAGGCCTTGCAGTATTTACACACGATTGTTTAAAAACAGTATTAAAGTTGTTAACATGTTAATTTTGGTGTCAGTTAGTTTCATATCAGACACACTAACATATGTCATGCATTAATATCTCTCCTGGGTATTTTTTTTTTTTTTTTTTTTTATTTCTGATTTTTCCCCTTTTTTCTCCCAATTTAGTGGCCAATTGATCCCTATTTTAATTCAAACACCCACCCTCGTATTGCATGCGTTCGCCAACTGCATCTCTCCGGCCGGCAGTCTCGAAGGAAAGCGCCTCCCCACTTTCGTGACAAGGCGAATCCAAGCCGAACCACTGTTTTTCCGACACACACAGAGACGCATTCACATGACGAACACAAGCCGACTCCGCCCCCCTCCCGAAGACAGCGTTGCCAATGATTGCTGCTTCCTCGAGTCCGGCCATAGTCGGATCTGACGAGACCGGGGATGGGTATTTATTTTGATAGAACGGAGTGTTTCAAAAAGCCAGCAGGTCAACAGAGGACACCATTAACACAGCTCTCCAGACTGCACTGACACATCTGGAGCACCTGTATGTGAGGATGCCGTTTGCAGATTTTAGGTCTGCATTCAACACAATGATCCCCAGCAGAATGGTGATCAAGCTGCTCGAGCTGCGTGTCAGCCAGCCCACATGCAGATGGATAAAAGACTTTTTGACAAATTGTCCACATACTGTCAGGCTGGGGACACACCACTCATCAACCCTGACACTCAGCACTGGAGCTCCACAGGGCTGCGTGCCGAGTCCCCTTCTCTATTCACTTTACACACATGACTGCACACCAACCCACAGTACAAATACCATAGTAAAATTTGCAGATGACGTACTGTGGTGGGACAACTACAGAATGGCAATGAGTCTGCCTACAGGGATGAGGTCCACAAACTCTCAGTATGGTGCTCCAGTTAACATCTTGGCACTCAACACCCCCAAAACAAAGGAAATCATCATCAACTTTAACAAACAGGAAGAGGAATCTGCTCCCTTACACATCGGCAGAGACATGGTGGAGAGGGTGACCAGCTTCAAATTCCTTGGCATACACGTCTCCCAGGACCTCACATGGACTGTCAATACAACATCCCTAGTGAAGAAGGCACAGCAGCAGCTTTACTTTCTAAGGATACTGAGGATAGCTAATTTGTTCCAGCCATTGCTGCTGTCCCATCGCTGCTCCATACAGGGCATCCTCACTTATGGCATCTTAGTGTGGTGTGCCAGTTGCACCGTGGTGTCCTTCTATCACTGCTCCATAAAGGGCATCCTCACTTATGGCATCTTAGTGTGGTGTGCCAGTTGCACTGTGGTGTCCTTCTATCACTGCTCCATAAAGGGCATCCTCACTTATGGCATCTTAGTGTGGTGTGCCAGTTGCACCGTGGTGTCCTTCTATCACTGCTCCATAAAGGGCATCCTCACTTATGGCATCTTAGTGTGGTGTGCCAGCTGCACCGTGGTGTCCTCCTATCACTGCTCCATAGAGGGCATCCTCACGTATGGCATCTTAGTGTGGTGTGCTAGCTGCTGCTGGTGTCCTCCTATCACTGCTCCATAAAGGGCATCCTCACTTATGGCATCTTAGTGTGGTGTGCCAGTTGCACTGTGGCTGATAGAAAGCTCTGCAGAGAGTGATGAAGTCAGCACAGAAAACCACTGGCACACAGCGACCGTCACTTGAGGACATATACAGACCCCGCTGCCTATGTCGGACCACAAACATAATCAAGGACTCATCTCACCCAGGCAACCACCTTTTCACTCTGCTGCCCTCTAGGAGGTGCTATAGGTCTTTCAAGCCTGTACTTCCAGACTTTTGAACAGTTTCTACCCTAGTGCCATTAAAGAACTGAAATCTGTTAACCACCTCTAAGGTTGCAATAATATCCTAAAACTGCAACAACACCTGTACATTTGGCATGCGCAGTATAATATGCTGACTCGGGTGAGTGTGATACACACACTATTTATCTAGTGTAACAGATATTACACTTGTTTTTACACTTATGCATACATTATATGTCGATTGTGCTACAAATGTGTGTCTATCTGCATTTTGAGTAATTGTATATATATATATATATATATATATATATATATATATATATATATATATATAGTTTTTTTGTACCACTGGGGAGTTGCACTTAATTTCGTTGTACAGCTGTGCAATGACAAATAAAGGCATTCATTCATTCATTCATTCATTCATTCATTCAAAAACCAGCAGTCATTTTGACTGTCCATGGTCGTTTTAGGTGAGAGTGAAATCCCGGTCGTTTTAGTGTTAAAAAGCTGGTTTTCTTTGTGTCACATCAACACATTCAGTTGTGCCAACGCTCTCCAGGTATACGACCTCATTTCAGACCAACAGCCAATCATACGGAGCCATTAAGATCCCAGCATGCACCCTTTGCTTACGCAATTGACAAGAGCACAGATCCTATTTAAAAGCATTTAGCTGGTTCAAACTGCAATATAATCTCCTTTGCTATGAATTACGTGCATGTTAGAAGCTGTGTTTTAATGGCACACAATGAGCCAGCATGTGGACTGACCTGCTGAAATGGTGATCTGGCTGCATCAGCTTTCAGCCCTATCGCTTTCCATGACTTCAGTAAAACAGTTTTTCTGATGATGCTGTAAACAAACCTGCTCCTGTCTCTCATCAGGAGACAAATGGTTCTCTCAGCACGCACACACACACACACACACACACACACACACACACACACACACACACACACACACACACACCATGGACCCCCCATCAGCACCCATGACCTTGGGGAGCTCTCATGAATAGTATATGGACGGTATATGGTGAAGCTGAATGGATGATGCCGGCTGATCGAGGAGAACACTGTGCCAGGAAGTGGTGCTGGGACAATGGACACTGAGCAGTGATGGTAAGGAGAAAAAAAATGCTTTCTGTGTGCATGTTATGCATGTGCATGATGGCCTTGTTAGGGTTTATTTCCAGTTAAAGAACTGGAAATAAACCTCCATACACATGGTATTAAGTCTCTCTGAAGTTAATTTGATTTTTTTTTTGTATATTTATCTATTCACATGGTTCCATCCATCCATGCAGCAGAAACTCACAGAAGACATAAACTGTCCTTGTGATTTGCTACCTGTGCTTAAAGGAGACAATGTGCTTTAATGTTGATGTCCGACAATTGTCCGTTAATTTACTTTTGATTTTGGTTTACAACGTGATGTTCATCCATGAGTCCATCGCCTCAGGTTAAGAGTCTGGGTGTCATCCTGGACAGCACATTATCTTTTGAAGCCCACATCAACAATGTTACTCGGTCTGCATACTTCCACCTACGCAATATTAATCATCTTCGCTCGTCACTTACGCCTGACAGCACCGCCATCATCACTCACCCTGGTTCCATCCCGTACTGACGACTGTCATGCTGTCCTCTTTGGTCTTCCCCTCAACTGTCTTCATAAGCTTCAGCTGGTCCAGAATCCAGCTGCCTGTATCAGTACCAGAACTCCTTCCATAGATCATATCACTCCTGCTCTGCAGCAACTCCACTGGCTCCCTGTTAAATACCGTACTGACTTCAAGATCCTGCTCCTCCTCACCTTTAAGGCCCTTAATAACCCAGCTCCTTCATGTCTTTCTGAACTCCTTCATATCCACACACCCTGCCACAACTCTCACGTCCTCTTCTGCTCTCCAACTCACTACACCATCGGCCCGCTGGACTACCATGGGGACTGGAGCTATACTACCATGGGGTCTAGAGCTGGACTACCATGGGGACTGGAGCTGGACTACCATGAGGACTGGAGCTGGACTACCATGGGGACTACAGCTGGACTACCATGGGGACTGGAGCTGGACTACCATGGGGACTAGAGCTGGACTACCATGAGGACTGGAGCTGGACTACCATGGGGACTGGAGCTGGACTACCATGGGGACTGGAGCTGGACTACCATGGGGTCTAGAGCCTTCAGTCGTTCTGCCCCCCGCCTATGGAACTCTCTCCCACAAGACATTCACAACACCGACTCTCTTTCAACCTTCAAATCCCATCTCAAAACGCACCTTTTCAAACTGGCATATTCAGTCTGAGCCACGCTTCACTGAGTTTTGTGCAGTATTATATTTATCTGTTGTGTTAACTTTTTATTGTCTACCCTGCTTTGTTTTGATGTGATGCTGTGGGATACAGTGCTGCTGGTTTTTTACTGTGTTCTGTAAGGTGTCCTTGAGTGCTCTGAAAGGCACCCACAAATTAATATTGTTATTATTATTATTTAGTATTATTATCCAGTCCTCACTGTCAGGGTCAGTATTACTGACATATAGCAGATTTACACATTATCATGACTAGAAGAGCTTTATAAAATACTTTGTTTTTGGGGCAGGGCAGGGTATCAGAGTCAGTGAAGGTGAATCATAGCCTTATATTTCCAACGCTGTCACTGCTTTCAAGTGATGTTTGTGTGTTGATCTGCCCTCACCTCCACAGCATGGCGTCCGTAGGTCACTTGTTACCCCTCAGTGGTCCCGTCCCTGTGCAGGAGCTCTGCCAGCACAGCTCTCTGTCCCACTCCTTCCATCCCAAACATAGAAGACGGGGTTATGGCACAATCTAGAAAACAGAAGCAACTGTCATGGGACTGAGGGACAACATGGCCTCACGATGACAACTTCTTTTCCAGTCGTGTAAACATGTAAAATGTACCAGGTCTTAAAATGGAAGCTATCGCTCCTCCTCGTTGTGGGCCATTATCTGTGCATCGCTGTGGTTCACAAGGTGACCACTAATGTCTGTTTACTGACCTTTGTAATTTTGTTTTAATTTGTTTCCATCTTAGAAAAAAAGAGCAAAACTAGAAAACAAGTAATGTAATGATCAGAGGCAATCTGAGGCTGAAATTACACCCAGAGCACAAAAAGATGTGACGGGAGATTGAAAAGGAACCACTTACAGGAGATTAGTCTAAAAATGTCACATTTCATTATTTCATCACACAACTCCGTCCTTCAGATGGTATAACAGAAATGACTTGCAGGTAAAAATGCCAGAAAGCCCGAGTAAATACTGCATATTCCAGTATGAAATCTGCATAATTCCTCAGAATCGTATTGTTTCTCTTCATTGTTGTTTAAATGAATTTCCACTTTTTGATTTATGTGTCTCCCCGCCTGCTGCCCGATGACTGCTGTGATAGGCTCCAGCATCCCCGCGACCCTGAGAGCAGGATGGAGCAGTTCGGATAATGAAGGGATGTATGGATTTATGTGTGATCTTTTTTTCTTCTTCTTCCTCTTATTAAAATACAAATCCAACCTTGATTCATTTTCTCTACAGTCACTTTTGAGATATCAAAGATGCATTTTATCATCAGGGACTTCAGGCCCAACAGGGCTGCAACACTGCTTTCCAGGTGCCAAGGTAAACGACATTCTGGTAGAACTTCCTAGTCTGTGACCCCAACAGACCTCTGCTGAGCACGTTGGCCAAAATGATGTTCCACGGCAGCAGTCAGAGCTTCTAACGTCTGATCTCATGCGTCTCTTTAACCTCCTAAGACTTAGTAAGAAGGACGTTTTTATCTCTGGCTCACCTCCCACTTCCGGCCGGGGCACTGGTCGGTTTTTTTCTTCTGATTTTTCCCTTTTTCTCCCAAGTTAGTGACAAATCGATCCCTGTTTTACTTCAGACACCCACCCTCGTCCTGCATGCGTTCGCCCGCCCGCCAACTGCATCTCTCCGGCCGGCAGTGTGGAAGGAGTCGCCTCGCCACTTCCGTGACAAGGTGACTCCGGGCCGAACCACTGCCCTGCTTTTTCGGTAGCGGCTAGTTCCCGTCGATGCAGAACGGAAATGGAGTAGAGAACGGTCAACTGAGCATGCGCGAAATGCCTCTACCATGCCTCCACACGCCGCGCGTAGCATCCAGGCGTCTGATTGGCTAACTTTAACCCTAACCCCGCCCTCACCCTAACCTACCCAAACAACGGAGGCAAACGGAGTACTTGCGCATGCTCAGTTGACCGTTCTCTGCATCGATGGGAACTAGCCTCTACCATGCTCCCCCCCCCCCCACACACACCCAGAGACGCATTCATGTGACGAACACAAGCCGACTCCGCCCCCCCCCCGAAGACAGCGCTGCCAATTACTGCTGCTTCATCGAGTCCGGCCATAGCCGGATCTGACGAGACCGGGGCGCGGACCCCGGGGCTCGAACCCTGGCCCCCAGTGGGCAACTGCATCGACACCAAGCCGATGCTTAGACCGCTACACCACCGCGGACCCGGCACTGGTCGTTTTAGCAGACTTGTGCAGCTTCACACCTGGCTTCTGTCGCGGTGCTGTCGTTTACAGTTTGGTTTTATTGACCATTTTAATGTGTTCTGGCAGCGCGCTTCTATCTTTAAACGTGATGGACTCCGTCCAAGTCGAGTCCGGCTCACGGATGCTGGCTGCACACGTGTTTTATTCCGCCGTCTCTAGCTCTCCTGTTCGTGCTATGGACAACGTTTGGTGCCCGCACGCAGGTGCGGGTATTTCCGTCAATAACTGACGTCCAAAGGGGCAGAGTGCTTTCAGTTCTGGTTCCGCAGTAAACCGAACCTATTGAAGTCCTTTGGTGAGTCCGATCCATCATACTGGTGACCGTCACTCTGCCATACTAACTGCTGTAATAATAAACATAGACACAGACCCCGTGACATACTGGCATCGCAACAACCTACTGCCAGTTCGGACTTCGAGCATCACTCCCCCACAAAGCCAATGCACCTCGGACAACAAAGATGGCTTTATTAAAGGTTAGGCCGCCAACTAATACGTCATTTTTTCGTTAATGATCTTATAATTACCTGTACAGGTCCCAGGGGGCTGGATGCCACGAACAGGTAGTAGCTGTGGACAGCCTGTTATGGTGTGTTCGTCAGTTCTGCTCGTCAGCATCTTATATTCAAACAACAATTAAATTAAACGATTAAAACAGAATACTAACTAGCGTCAGACATGCTAGCTAACCAGCATGCTTAGCTATGATCAGAAAACCCAAATAAACATCACGGTGGACGACGAACATTTACACACTAATATCACACCAAAAACATACTCTCAATGACTGCTGCTGCCATGGCGGTTATGTGTTGCACCCCGTGTACACGTGGTTTTAAAATGCGTTTCCTGCGATCGGGTCACAAGTGGACGGCGCTAAACACACGTGTAAACGACCACCAACACGTTTTGGGAACCGGTTACTCAAGCCACTTGGTCTGGGACGCATTTGACCACATGTCTTTTGTAGTGTAAACGCTAATGCGTCCTGCCGCGTCCCCGACAGGACGTAACCGGAATACGTCACCAGTGCAGGATGTGGCGGTTGTTTTGGTAACAGCGCGCCAACCTTGTGGTTGGAGTACAGGTGAAACGAGATGCCTCGTCTCCATTTGGGCAGAAGAACCGGTCCTGTCAGTCCCAACAGTTGCACTAGTCCGGACATGAATATTACTGCTTAAAACGTCTTCAAACATTAGCTGTTGTTTTCACAGCTAGTCGGCAAATCTGGCGCTTGACTGGGGCCCTTTGACCTTGTGGCGGAAGTGACGTAACAGTAACGAAATCGTCTTCTTCTTCGGAATAACGAAATCTGATGACGAGTGGTGAGCAGGACGCATTTGGAGACGTACCACGTGTCTCGCTGACCACTTGTGATCCGATCACCCAAAACGCGTCTTAAAACCAAGTGTAACAGGGTGATGTATGACCGGGAGCCATTACTTTGTAAAACACGTTCATGTGACCGAGTTTGAATCACTAAGCTACACAAAATAAAACAGCGCAAAGTGCGGGCGGCCATCTTGTGTGATTGACCCCGTGCCAGCTGGCTAGCTAGCTAACAGTGCTCTGGCCCCCATTCATTCGAGTAGCGCCATGTAAACTTTTGTTCATTCGACATATTTAAACCACACTTCCTTCTTTTCACACCCAGATCAAGGCCAACATGTTTGATGTATTCGTAAACCATCACACAGGAATGTTTATTCACCAACCTGTCAGGAACAGCGGAGAAGAGAAATGAGGAGGATGGACGGCCTCCGCTGGGCTCTTCACTTCTGCTCGTCAGCGCCTGGTGCAAGAAGGCAGCTTGAACCCCCCCCTCTCAGACAGCGCCTCCCTGCGGTGAAAACTAGAGCAGTGGTCATTTGTAAGTACTGAGACAAAATCAAACACAACAATATTCAAGAAATTAAAAATAAAATTAATTCAGTATACCACAAAATTGTGACCATACATTTAGACCATACACACTACCCAACAAGAGAAATGGCTCCTGACATAATAACTGCCCAGACCGAATTACACCCCAAATGTCTGGTAACGTTAAACACTCAAGGTACGTTTGTATATTTAGTACCCAAATGTGGGAATACTGTAAGGCATTACTGGTAGGTAAGGTAGTGTTTGGTATGGATATGTGAATGATCAGGTGGGACTGCTGTCACCGACACAGAGGGTACACCCCAAACTGCTAAACTATTGACTACAAAGTATGGCTGCCATGAAGGCTGGCCTAATGTTTGGTAGGTAAATGTCTGTGTTGGTATTCTTCATAAATGTTATAAGTCCATTATAATTCTGTTATCCTCTTTCAATGTTGTATTCTGTAAATTGTGTAAACTGCAGCGGACTGTAAGGGCAGAATTCACTAGTCGGTGGGTTGGCGTTCTGGGCTAGGTAGACACGGGCCCTTTAAGAGCGGGTTTCCGGGTTGACAGGGCGGTGCTAGGAGGAGGGTTGGCGTTCTGGGCTAGGTAGACACGGGCCCTTTAAGAGCGGGTTTCCGGGTTAGCAGGGCGGAGCTAGGAGGTGGGTTGGCGTTCTGGGCTAGGTAGACACGGGCCCTTTAAGAGCGGGTTTCCGGGTTGACAGGGCGGAGCTAGGAGGAGGGTTGGCGTTCTGGGCTAGGTAGACACGGGCCCTTTAAGAGCGGGTTTCCGGGTTGACAGGGTGGCGCTAGGAGGAGGGTTGGCGTTCTGGGCTAGGTAGACACGGGCCCTTTAAGAGCGGGTTTCCGGGTTAACAGGGCGGAGCTAGGAGGAGGGTTGGCGTTCTGGGCTAGGTAGACACGGGCCCTTTAAGAGCGGGTTTCCGGGTTGACAGGGCGGAGCTAGGAGGAGGGTTGGCGTTCTGGGCTAGGTAGACACGGGCCCTTTAAGAGCGGGTTTCCGGGTTAACAGGGCGGAGCTAGGAGGAGGGTTGGCGTTCTGGGCTAGGTAGACACGGGCCCTTTAAGAGCGGGTTTCCGGGTTGACAGGGCGGCGCTAGGAGGAGGGTTGGCGTTCTGGGTTAGGTAGACACGGGCCCTTTAAGAGCGGGTTTCCGGGTTGACAGGGTGGCGCTAGGAGGAGGGCTGTGGGAGCAGCGCCATGTGGCTCGGTTTGTGATTTTTGTACGGAAGAATAAATGACACACGCGTTCGTGTAGTCAATGAGAGAAATTGCCCGTCTCTACTTTTCTGCAGTTTCCACATTGGTGACCCCGACGTTTGTCTGCTGGACATTTCTAGAGACAACTCTTCGTGAACATGACGACTAATGCGGTTTCTCCCAAGCTGCCGGAGTTCTGGGAGTCGTCAGCCTCGGCTTGGTTCGCCCAGACAGAAGCGCAGTTCGCATTGCGGGAAATCACCGCGGACGCCACAAAATCCTACCACGTGGTGTCGGCTCTCGGCAGTTCAACAGCAACCAGAGTGGCGAGCCTCCTCACAAATCCTCCGCAGCAGGAGAAGTAAGAGACACTCGAGGCTCACCTGTTGAAAACTTTTGAACTTTCTGATGCTGAGCGGGCCAGCCGGCTCTTCTCTCTACAAGGTCTCGGTGACAGTAAGCCGTCTGAACTGATGGACAGGACGCTGGATCTCCTGGGAGAGCACAAGCCCGACTTCCTCTTCATCCAACTGTTTCTGCGACAGCTGCTTTCTCAGGTACGGGCCTCGTTGGCCAACACCGCCACCACTGACTGATGTGCTCTGGCCGAGGAGGCTGATAAGTTTTTCCTGGCTGGTCAACAGCCAGTTGTGTCTCCACTGCCTGGAGACACAACAGTCGCCGCCGCCGCCGCCGCAGCTCCTTAATGGCGGCGGGACCACGGCCTGTGTTTTTACCACGCAAAGTTTGGACCCAAGGCCAAGCGGTGCCGATCTCTGGCGCTCAGGAGTGGCCATGTGCGTCGGCCGAACTGGCAGGCTGCTGTTCATCCACGATACCATTTCTGGACGGCGGTTCCTGTGCGACACGGGCGCGCAGAGGAGCGTCCTGCCCGCATCGAGAGTAGACATCCTGTCCTGCGGATATGCCCCCCCCCGCCCCCATGGAAGCAGCTAACGGCAGCCCCATCCGCACTTATGGCGCTTATGGCACTAGGTACGTTTCGGAGGACAAGGATTCGGTTGGGACTTTGTCACGGCAAATGTGGCCGTCCGCCTCCTCGGCGCGGATTTCCCATGCGCGTATGGGCTGCTGGTGGATGTCAAAAACCGCCGCTTGATCGACGCTGTCACTTTCTGCTCGTATGAGTGTACTCTTGGCGGAGTGGACTCCATCAGACTGTCTAGCATGCTCTCCGCTGCAGACGATTTTCTCCAGCTTCTCGCCGAGTTCCCCGGCCTCACGCAGTCCACCTTCTCGTCTTCTACCGCCAAGCACGGAGTGGAGCACCACATCGCCACCACTGGCCCTCCAGTCTGTGCTCGGGCTTGGCGCCTCGACCCGGCCAAGCTCACCACCGCCAGGGAGGAGTTCGAGAATATGGAGCGTCTCGGCATCATTCGCCGCACCAACAGTCCATGGGTTAGGGTTAGGGTTAGGGTTAGGCCCGGTGATTACCGCTGACTCAACAATACGACGACACCGGACCGCTACCCAGTCCCACACATTCAGGATTTTTCCGCAAGTTGACCTCGTCCGTGGATACCATCAGGTGCCCGTTCACCTGCTGGATGTCCCCAAAATGGTGGTGATCATCCCATTTGGACTGTTCGAGTTCCTGCGCATGCCTTTCGGCCTCAAGAATGCCACGCAGACATTCCAGCGCCTCATGGATTCGGTGCTATGGGACCTGCCTTTCGTTTTCGTCTATCTAGACAACATCCTCGTCGCCAGCACCCACCACCTCCAAAGCGGAACACCTGTCCCACCTCCGGACTCTTTACAAGCAGCTCAGCCAGCACGGGCTGATCGTCAGTCCAGCCAAGCGCCAGTTTGGGCTGACACCCATCGACTTCCTCGGACACCGAGTCACTAAAGACAAGGCAGTACCCCTCCCGTCAAAGGTAGATGCCATCGTGAACTTACCACGACCACTCGCAGTCAAGTCCCTACAGGAGTTCCTCGGCATGGTGAACTTTTACCACCGCTTTATCCCCCCAACTGCTCAACTCATGCGACCCCTGTATGAGGCTCTGAAAGGCAAGGCCACCAAACACACTGTGGGCTGGTCTGTGGAGAGGGACAAGGCATTTGTGGACACTAAGACTGCTCTGGCTGACGCAACAATGTTGGCGCACTCGTCGCCCAAGGCTCCAATTGCCATTACTACAGACACTTCAGACTATGCAGTCAGGGTGGTGCACGAGCAGTGAGTGAACGGCGCTTGACAGCCACTCACTTTCTTTAGCCAACAGTAATGCCCAAGAAAACGGAAGTATAGCACCTTCGATTTGTAGCTCCTCACTCTCTTCCTCGCCGTTCAACACTTTCATTCCCTGCTGGAGGCCCACCAGTTCACGGTGTTTGTGGACCACAAACCACTGACGTTTGCCATGGCCAAGGTGACTGAGCTGTGGTCCACCCGCCAGCAATGACAGCTCTCCTACATCTCGGAATTCACCACGGACGTACAGCATGTTGCTGGCAAAACCAACTTCGTTGCCGACTGCCTCTTCCGGACCTTTGCGGGGGCCAGCCACTTGGGTCTTGACTATGCCTACATGGCAGCTGACCATGCTGCCAACCCGGACGTGCAGGCTTTTAGGACGGCTGTCACAGGGCTGCAGTTAGAGGATGTGGCTTTTGACAACGCTGGTACCACACTCCTGTGTGACATCTCCACGGGTCAGCCCTGGCCCATCATTGTCACTGGCTGGAGGCGGCGTGTTTTTGACGCTGTCCATGGCCTCTCCCACCCTGGCAAAAAGCCTTGTCAAAGACTAGTGTCAGCCAAGTTCATCTGGCACAGGCTCAAAAAAGATGTGAGAGACTGGGCTGACACCTGTGTGGAGTGTCAGCGTTCTAAAGTGCACCACCACACCAGAGCCCTCTGGCACTGTTCCCGATGCTCGAAAAGAGGTTTGACCACATAAACGTGGACCTAGTGGGCCCCCTGCCCCCCTCTCACAGTTTTACTTACCTCCTCACCATGGCGGACGGGACCACTTAATGGCCAGAAGCCGTCCCACTGTCATCGATGACATCCACCGACATAGCCCGGGCGTTCATGGGGACCTGGGTGGCCCGGTTTGGCACCCCATCTGACCTGTCCTCGGACCGGGGCTCACAGTTTGCGTCGGAGCTCTGGAACACAGTCGCAGAGAGCATAGGAGTGATGCTCCACCGCACCACCGCACCACAGCATACCACCCTTAGGCCAAGGGGTTGTGCGAGCAGTTTTATTGCTCTATGAAGGCCGCTCTTCAGGCCAGTCTCAAGGATAGTAGCTGGGTCGACAGGCTCCCATGGGTCATGCTGGGCCTCAGGACCACCCTTAAGGAGGGCCTCCAGTCCTCGTCTGCTGAACTGGTTTATGGACAGCTGCTGTGGGTCCCAGGGGATTTTGTCCCCAACACCACAGCTCCCTGGTCTGCAGCCCATCAACAGACCACGCTCCTGGATAATGCCAGAGCTTTGGGGTGATGGCGAGCAGGAACACACTGTTCCTGCTTGCCATCACCCTCTGATAGCTCAACCTCCTCAAGTGGGTCGTCCTCTATTATTTCCTCTAGCCTTCTAGGTTCTCTCATTTCCTTTCCAGATGTTTCCACTCTAACTCTTTCCTTTTCTATTGCAGGTTCAGTGTGGCGAGGACTTCGAGGATTACTGCTAAGTATATTGTCCTCCTATCTGTGTCCATTTTCTGCAGGCATCCACAGCCAGTATGGGTACCTGGGAGTTCCATCATCATCCGAGTCTGTCTCGCTCTGTTGGACAAGAGGCATTTCGCTCTCAGGCACTTTGTATCTGTTATTGCTCCTTTTCTTTCTGGGTGCTGGTGGCTTTACTGCTGCAGTTAAGTCTGCAGGTAGGTCGTTCACCAGATGTAGCAGGTTTCGGTGTAGGACATGTGACCTTGATCCATCTGTCTCCGAGACCACTCTGTACACTGCTGTTGACTCTTTCCTTCACAACATAGACTGTGTTTTCCCAATAGGCCAGTGATACTCACTAATTTTCTTAGCAGAGCCACTTATGAGTAAGACCATTCCTCAAAGAGCCACAGAGCTTGCAAAACATTTCGCAAATACAAAGCTACACACATAGGCTATACGTCTACCCATGATCCCACGCTGTTACGTAGCCTACGTTCTTTAACGTGTCTTCAGTATGCTGCCATCTGCTGGATAATTCATTTCAATGTGCTAAAACAGGACACAAACGGAAGCTATAGAGGTAAGTTATAGCTATGTTCTTATTGTTATCAGTGGATCTATATGAGGTGCAAAACAAAGTCTCACGAGCCACATGCTGCTCGCGGATGCCGCATAAAGAGTAACACTAGGCCCCTAGCTTTCCACTTCCACCTCTGTCTCCCAGATTACGTACAAGAACTCTGTTGCCTGGTTGCTAGGGAACTGTGGGCAGGTTATACTCCACTGTATGAAACTTAGGTTTTGGGAGCTTCGGTCCAACATTGCAACTGGCATGATGTCCCGCTCCTTTCCCATGACTGGTTATTCCTAGTGCCACATTCCTCTTCTCCTGGTTGTTTTTAAGCCGGACAGACCTCAGGAGGATCTGCTGCTGGGATTTCTCTGTATTCACCTTGTTGCTGGTGCACTCCTGCACCATGGGATCATCATCTGAGACCACACCTGTGATGTTTTGTGCTTCTCATAGCATCAGTAAATGGACAGACAACGACTAGAGTGAACGATGATTTTAGTGAAGTCTCACAAGATATATTTACACATGGCCGGTGGCTTCCTGACTGAACATAAGTGCCTGACTACCTAGCTGGCTACCATAGCCTCCTATCGGCAGGGGGCGTACTTAGACTAGACCACAGTCATAATGACTATAGCTTGTAATGATCTGCTTGTGGACATTACGTCACTTTTTTTAACAATGACTCAGTTTTAATTTCCAAAGCGCTACTGAAGTACTTTCCTTTTAAGCATTCTCAAATACACATAATAGAAAATAAAAACCCATAATGGCCTTAACTTTGACTGTTATTTCTTATTTGCGATAAAGGCATTTACTGTAGCTGTCCCTGAAACAACAACTGAAAAGTCAATTTCTATAGTGCAACCAAACAGTCCTTTACTTTGTGCTTTAAGCTTGCTTGCATAGAACAGTCTGTGGATCAACAACATTAACAACAACAACATCAATAATAATAATACATTATATTTGTATGCGCCTTTCAGATCACTCAAGGACACCTTACAGAACAGTTTAAAAAAACAAAACAAGCAGCACTGTATCAGACAGCATAAAATCCAAACAAAGCAGGGTAAACAATAAAAAGTTCATACAACAGACGTAGAAAATCATCATCTGCACAAAACTCTGAAGTGTGGATCAGACTGAATATGCCAGTTTGAAAAGGGACGTTTTGAGATGGGATGTGAAGGTGCCCCCTGTTTGTAAACAGTCTCAAATGACAACAACATTGTCAGTCCATGAGATAGAAAAGTCTCTCAGTCCATACTGGTTCGTGAGACTGCTCATACTCACAAAGTAGGGAGGAGGACGTTTGTTGCGACGAACAGGACATCTTGGAGGTGGTGTGTTGACAACAGTCTCGTCGCTGTCGTCATCCGGCTCCGGTGGGATGCTCCGGAGCTCAGTAGGGATTTTCTATGAGTTCCTTGTGACGGAGTGTCCATCCTTTGTTGCTGTGACCATCGAGCCTTTGATCTTGGACACAGTGTATGGTTCACTGTTGTGGGGCGTGGTGAGCTTTTTGTGCTTAGGCTGGTGGTGGAGCACGGCGTCTCCTCGGGTGAGAGTACTTGGTGTTGTGTGACGACGTGTGTCAGCACAAGCTTTCATCTTAGCTTTAGCTTCTCGATCTTTTGCTCGGATTCCATGATCCGGGCTGTTGGGAGTGGCGGGGTTGACTGTGGTAATCTTTGTGTAGATGTTCTGTTGGAACAGAAGCTCCGCTGGTGGAGCCGCTGGTGGAGCATCCGTGGTGCTGTGTGGTGTGGAATGATGCTCTCGAAGGAAGTTGTTGATGTGCTGCTTCCATGGTATGCCTTGTGTTCCTGTAATACGGATGGTCTTGCTTAGTGTGTGCATAAAACGTTCTGCAATGGCATTAGCTTGGGGCCACTGGGGTGTGATTTTGTGGTGGTGAAACGCAAAGTAGGTTGCGAACTGGGCAAACTGGTCACCGTTAAACGGAAGGCCATTGTCTGTTTTGATTTCTTTATTCTTATTCTGAGCTGAAGGGTGAGGTTATTATGTTCACTGTCACGGGTGAAATGACCACGCTGACTGTGTTGTGCGTTCCTGGTAGTTGCAATGTGTTGTATGTTGTTGTCACTCACAGGCGCTTTAAAGTTATCAATTTGTGTATAAAAAAACTCAAACATCCATCCATCCATTATCCATCATTCCATTATCCATCCATCCATTATCCATCCTTCCATTATCCAAACCGCTTATCCTGCTGTCAGGGATGCTGGAGTTTATCCCAGCAGTCACTGGGCGGCAGGCGGGGAGACACCCTGGACAGGCTGCCAGGCCATCACAGGGCCCACACACACACACACACATACACCCTTAGGGACAACTTAGTACGGCGAGTCACCTGACCTACATGTGTTTGAGTCCCCTGACCTCCATGTGTTTGGACTGTGGGAGGAAACCACACAGAGGATGACTCAGGATGACCCCCAAGGTTGGACTACCCTGGGGCTCGAACCCAGGACCTTCTTGCTGTGAGGCGACCGTGCTAATGTGTGTAGAATAGGCTATCAAGTCTTTGAGTCTTTCTTTGCAGACCTTGCACTATCAGCGTTTTTTGGGTTTTTTTCTTTTGATGGCGCTGTGCTGCTGTAGGTTCAATCGTTCATAATCACTGATGTCTGTCAAATCCAAGGTGGGTGGCTCACTCACTTGGTCTGCCCTGCCCTGCCCTGCCCTGCCCTGCCCTGTCCTGCCCTGTCCTGCCCTGCCCTGTCCTGTCCTGTCCTGCCCTGCTCTGCCCTGCCCTGTCCTGCCCTGTCCTGTCCTGTCCTGCCCTGTCCTGCCCTGCTCTGCCCTGCCCTGTCCTGCCCTGCTCTGCCCTGCCCTGCCCTGCCCTGCCCTGTCCTGCCCTGCTCTGCCCTGCTCTGCCCTGCCCTGCCCTGCCCTGTCCTGCCCTGCTCTGCCCTGCCCTGCCCTGCCCTGCCCTGCCCTGTCCTGCCCTGCTCTGCCCTGCCCTCCACGCAGATGGTTCAGCTTCCCTGCTGACCATAGAGAGCAGCATGTCTCCTCTCTGGCCAGGTAAGTGACACAGGAAACAGCCCGTTCTCTGGACAGTGAGAGCTGGCTGTACATATGGAACACGGTGGGTCATTAAAGCCCCCAATTTTTGGAAGCCTGTTGTGGGTATGTGGCTTTTTATTGGCTTGGGCATAACCCGAGTCCTGAAGCAGCACTTTCTCTAGCATTCCAATCGACCTCAACGTCATTCCTGTTGATTCTGCTGCTCCCCTCGGTACAAGACCCGAGTCCCTTCTCTAAATGGTGTTCATCTAACCCGAGTCCCTTCTCTAAATGGTGTTCCTCTAACCCGAGTCCTGAAGCAGCACTTTCTCTAGCATTCCAATCGACCTCAACGTCATTCCTGTTGATTCTGCTGCTCCCCTCAGTACAAGACCCGAGTCCCTTCTCTAAATGGTGTTCATCTAACCCGAGTCCCTTCTCTAAATGGTATTCATCTAACCCGAGTCCTGAAGCAGCACTTTCTCTAGCATTCCAATCGACCTCAACGTCATTCCTGTTGATTCTGCTGCTCCCCTCGGTACAAGACCCGAGTCCCTTCTCTAAATGGTGTTCCTCTAACCCGAGTCCCTTCTCTAAATGGTGTTCATCTAACCCGAGTCCCTTCTCTAAATGGTGTCCATCTAACCCGAGTCCCCTCTCTAAATGGTGTTCATCTAACCCGAGTCCCTTCTCTAAATGGTGTTCCTCTAACCCGAGTCCCTTCTCTAAATGGTGTTCCTCTAACCCGAGTCCCTTCTCTAAATGGTGTTCCTCTAACCCGAGTCCCTTCTCTAAATGGTGTTCATCTAACCCGAGTCCCTTATCTAAATGGTGTTCATCTAACCCGAGTCCCTTCTCTAAATGGTGTTCATCTAACCCGAGTCCCTTCTCTAAATGGTGTTCATCTAACCCGAGTCCCTTCTCTAAATGGTGTTCATCTAACCCGAGTCCCTTTTCTAAAGGGTGTTCATCTAACCCGAGTCCCTTTTCTAAATGGTGTTCATCTAACCCGAGTCCCTTCTCTAAATGGTGTCCATATAACCCGAGTCCCTTCTCTAAATGGTGTTCCTCTAACCCGAGTCCCTTCTCTAAATGGTGTTCCTCTAACCCGAGTCCCTTCTCTAAATGGTGTCCATCTAACCCGAGTCCCTTCTCTAAATGGTGTTCCTCTAACCCGAGTCCCTTCACTAAATGGTGTTCCTCTAACCCGAGTCCCCTCTCTAAATGGTGTTCATCTAACCCGAGTCCCTTCTCTAAATGGTGTTCATCTAACCCGAGTCCCGAAGCAGCACTTTCTCTAGCATTCCAATCGACCTCAACGTCATTCCTGTTGATTCTGCTGCTCCCCTCGGTACAAGACCCGAGTCCCTTCTCTAAATGGTGTTCCTCTAACCCGAGTCCCTTCTCTAAATGGTGTTCATCTAACCCGAGTCCCTTCTCTAAATGGTGTCCATCTAACCCGAGTCCCCTCTCTAAATGGTGTTCATCTAACCCGAGTCCCTTCTCTAAATGGTGTTCCTCTAACCCGAGTCCCTTCTCTAAATGGTGTTCCTCTAACCCGAGCCCCTTCTCTAAATGGTGTTCCTCTAACCCGAGTCCTGAAGCAGCACTTTCTCTAGCATTCCAATCGACCTCAACGTCATTCCTGTTGATTCTGCTGCTCCCCTCAGTACAAGACCCGAGTCCCTTCTCTAAATGGTGTTCATCTAACCCGAGTCCCTTCTCTAAATGGTATTCATCTAACCCGAGTCCTGAAGCAGCACTTTCTCTAGCATTCCAATCGACCTCAACGTCATTCCTGTTGATTCTGCTGCTCCCCTCGGTACAAGACCCGAGCCCCTTCTCTAAATGGTGTTCCTCTAACCCAGGGGTCAGGAACCTTTTTGACTGGGAGAGCCATAAAAACCAGATATTTCTAAATATATTTCATTGAGAGCCATATAGTATTTTTAACGTATAATAAATTAAATATGTCTTACTTTTAATGCGACTTCTGGTGCTGCATGGTTTTGCTGATGGCCTTGTAGTCTGGTTCATACGTGGTGAGGTTGAGCTTCATGCAGGCGTTGAGGCTTCCATCAGTTAAACGTGAGCGTAGGTTGGTCTTAATGTTCCTCATATGCGAGAATGACTGTTCACATGCATATGTAGAGCCAAACATGGTCAGTACGGCAATACTCACACGCTGCATTGTGTGGTATGTCACAGGAAGCTCGTTCCAAGTTTTAAGAATCAGCTGGTCTTCAGGTTGAAGATTTTTAATTTCTGTCCACTTGTGTTCCCTCGCCAGCTCTGCTCGCTGTCGCGCAAGACTTTCCAACTCTCCATTAAGTGACTTGAACTTACTCATCCACATGTCTGATGCCTTCAGGTCAGCAACTTTCAGCTCAAAGTCTCCGATAGAGACCCCGGGGATGCATGTCAGGTCGATTTTGTCCACTGCACACTCATGTGGATGAGTGATGAACTTGAAAAGACCAGTGCGCGCACGAAATTCTCCAAAACGTGCTTTGAATGACTGCAGGAGATTGGACGTAAAGCCAGCTAGCTGCTGGAGATCCAGATGTTGAGTGGAGTCACTTGCTAAGCATGCATCTCTAAATTGTTGCAGTCTTTCAAAGTGCAGAAGACGACCTGTTTCAATGTCCCTGAGAAAGACTTCCAGCTTGCTTTCAAATGCAAACACTGCTTGTTGAAGGGATGAGATTGTACTTCTAATACCTTGCATTTTCACATTGAGCTGGTTCAGATGGCCAGTTATGTCCACGAGATAGTGAAACTGCAGGAGCCAGTCAGTGTTGTCTAGCTCAGGATGCTTGACGCCTTTCATTTCAAGGAAAGTCCGGATTTCACTCAAGCAAGCTGCAAAACGGCTGAGCACCTTCCCCCTTGACAACCAACGCACGTTGCTGTGTAAAAGCAGACCGGGATAATGATTCCCAACTTCTTCTAACAGAGCTTTAAACTGGCGATCATTTAAAGCTCGGGCAACAATGAAGTTGACCACTCGAATGACCAGAGACATCACCTCGCCAAGCTCCTGGCCACACGTCTGAGCGCAAAGCGCCTCCTGGTGCAGGATGCCATGAAAACTTAGGATGGCTCTCTTTTCATGTTCACGGAGAAGCGCTACAAATCCTTTGTTCTTCCCCAACATACAGGGTGCACCATCAGCACAGACAGAAATAAGTTTATCCATCGGTAGTTTTTTTTCTTTAGCAAACTCCATGAAAGACATGAATAAATCCTCTCCTCTTGTTGTCCCTTTCATTGGCAAAACAGCCAAGCTTTCCTCATGCAGTGTGTCACCTGCAGCATACCTGGCAACGATACTGCACTGAGATAGATGGCTAACGTCTGTTGACTCATCTAACGCGAGAGAAAAGTATGTCCCGCCGTTTATGTCTTAATTTGTGTTTCCTCGACTTGATTTGCCATCATGATGCTACGATCGTGCACAGTTCTTGCTGACAGGGGCATGTCTTTTATTCGTTTGATTATCTTGTCTTTATTTGGGAAGTCATCAAACAGTTCATTGGCCACATCAAGCATGAATGTTTTGGCATACTCGCCATCTGTGAATGACTTTCCATTCCTTACTATTGCCAAAGCCCCCGCAAAGCTAGCGGAATTCCCGTCACCTTGCTTGGTTCACACACGTAGTTGCTGCTGACTCGTCTGCACTCTCCGCTGTAGCTCCTCGCATGCCCTTTTCCTGCTGTCTGTCCCCCGCTGGAGATTTCGATGCAAATGAAGCATGGTGCGTATCGAAGTGCCGCTTTATATTTGACCGTTTCATCGATGCAATTTTATCATTGCATATTAGACATACCGCAGATCCTGCTCTCTCCACAAATGCAAATTCCTCTGTCCACGCAGCCTGGAATGCATGGTAATCATCGTCTTTTTTTCTTTTCGCCATCTTTTCCGTTACAAGGGTTGAAGCGGATAAACTAGTTGGCTATCTGATAAAATTGATTTCTTCACCTTTACAATGACCCGGACATGCTCGCGAGCCATTGGTTCCCGGCCCGACCCACGGGTGACCCGTGAAATTTATCTTCAAAACGAATTTCTGTTTACTTTAAAATGACACAGTATTATTAAGAAATATCACAAGTATTTTAAAATCAGTTCCAAACTGTTTTTTTTTTTCAACTCAAAATTGTCTGGGAGCCATATGCCGTCACCGGAAGAGCCATATATGGCTCGCGAGCCATAGGTTCCCGACCGCTGCTCTAACCCGAGTCCCTTCTCTAAATGGTGTTCATCTAACCCGAGTCCCTTCTCTAAATGGTGTCCATCTAACCCGAGTCCCCTCTCTAAATGGTGTTCCTCTAACCCGAGTCCCTTCTCTAAATGGTGTTCCTCTAACCCGAGTCCCTTCTCTAAATGGTGTTCCTCTAACCCGAGTCCCTTCTCTAAATGGTGTTCATCTAACCCGAGTCCCCTCTCTAAATGGTGTTCCTCTAACCCGAGTCCCCTCTCTAAAGGGTGTTCATCTAACCCGAGTCCCCTCTCTAAATGGTGTTCCTCTAACCCGAGTCCCCTCTCTAAAGGGTGTCCATCTAACCCGAGTCCCCTCTCTAAAGGGTGTCCATCTAACCCGAGTCCCCTCTCTAAAGGGTGTCCATCTAACCCGAGTCCCCTCTCTAAATGGTGTCCATCTAACCCGAGTCCCCTCTCTAAAGGGTGTCCATCTAACCCGAGTCCCCTCTCTAAATGGTGTCCATCTAACCCGAGTCCCTTATCTAAATGGTGTTCCTCTAACCCGAGTCCCCTCTCTAAAGGGTGTCCATCTAACCCGAGTCCCCTCTCTAAAGGGTGTCCATCTAACCCGAGTCCCCTCTCTAAAGGGTGTCCATCTAACCCGAGTCCCCTCTCTAAAGGGTGTCCATCTAACCCGAGTCCCCTCTCTAAAGGGTGTCCATCTAACCCGAGTCCCCTCTCTAAAGGGTGTCCATCTAACCCGAGTCCCCTCTCTAAAGGGTGTCCATCTAACCCGAGTCCCCTCTCTAAATGGTGTTCCTCTAACCCGAGTCCCCTCTCTAAAGGGTGTCCATCTAACCCGAGTCCCCTCTCTAAATGGTGTCCACCTAACCCTTCCTGAACCTCACCAGCTGACCCTGTACCCGGTGTCTCGGGCCTAAGGGTGAGAGCTAAGTCTCTACTGGGGCAGCGTCTGATGAACACATGTGTGACTTCAACACTGGGCTGTCAGACATGTCACCCTGCTCTTTAAGAGGATCTGCTGCAGCATCAGGGGTTCTGTTCAGTCTAAGCCAGATTTCATGTAGATCCTCTTGGTCTTGTGGTAGGGTGGAGTGAAGGTCAGCTCGGGGCACAGGGGAGAAATGACTACAGCTAAAGTGTTGGCGTAGGAGTCCGTTGGCCCCCGGGTCATGCTGGATATCAGTTTCACCATTTCTTATTCCAAAACTCCAAACACCTTTCCCGTCTCTCAGGTGGACGAGAACGTCCTCAGCTTGAGTTTTCCAGCTGAACGCCGCTGTTCTGGTGTAATTCTCCATTGATTCCTCCCATTCATCAGCAGACAGTGGATCCAAACGCTGTCCTCGGAATACGGGTGGTTCTGACTCCTGTCTGAGCGACCCGCTGGACTTGAGAGAGATACCGTGTGCAGCTGGAGAAGGAGTCTTTTGTATTGCATGTTTCTTCATTACTTGTATGCACAGCAGCTGCAGGACTGGATGAGTTCAGGACTCAGGAACCAGCATCACCTCATTTGTCATGTCACCTCCTGTACTTGTGCACAGGAAGTGAAACAAAATGCCGTGTCCCCCAGAACACAACCGTGCAACACACAACCCACAGCAACACAACACACAGCCCACAGCAGCAGTGCAACACACAGCCAACAGCAATACAACACACAGCCCACAGCACTGCAACACACAACCCACAGTAGTACAACACACAGCCAACAGCAATACAACACACAGCCCACGGCACTGCAACACACAACCCACAGTAGTACAACACACAGCCCACAGCAGTGCAACACACAACCCACAGTAGTACAACACACAGCCCACAACAGTACAACACACAGACCACAGCACTGCAACACACAACCCACAATAGTACAACACACAGCCCACAACAGTACAACACACAGACCACAGCACTGCAACACACAACCCACAGTAGTACAACACACAGCCCACAGCAGTGCAACGCACAGCCCACAGCAGTACAACAACACACAGCTCACAGCAATACAACAACACACAGCTCACAGCAATACAACACACAGCCCACAGCAGCAGTGCAACACACAACCCACAGCAATACAACACACAGCCCACAGCAGCAGTGCAACACACAGCCCACAGCAATACAACACACAGCCCACAGCAGTGCAACACACAGCCCACAGCACTGCAACACACAGCCCACAGCACTGCAACACACAGCTCACAGCAGTACAACACACAGCTCACAGCACTGCAACACACAGCCCACAGCACTGCAACACACAGCCCACAGCAGTACAACACACAGCTCACAGCAGTACAACACACAGCTCACAGCAGTACAACACACAGCTCACAGCAGTACAACACACAGCCCACAGCACTGCAACACACAGCCCACAGCACTGCAACACACAGCTCACAGCAGTACAACACACAGCCCACAGCAGTACAACAACACACAGCCCACAGCAGTACAACACACAGACCACAACAGTACAACACACAGCCCACAACAGTACAACACACAGACCACGGCAGTACAACACACAGACCACGGCAGTACAACACACAACCCACGGCAGTACAACACACAGACCACAACAGTACAACACACAGCCCACAACAGTACAACACACAGCACACAGCAGTGCAACACACAGCACACAACAGTGCAACATAGACAAAAACAGATTCAAGAACCACAAGAATACACATATTCAAACTAACATATATCCAGACTAAAAAATAAATAAAATAAAATCACTGTCCAAGGGAACAAACAGCAGCCAGGATGACTGTCAGAACCGCCGGTCTGCATGGGCTAGCAGTTAGCTTAGCCTGCCCCAATTACGCGTCCTGTCAGACCGCCCTCCGCACTTCCTCCTCGGGCACAGCTCCAGGCAGGGGCCGCGGTCCCTGTGGCAACCGGACGTAGCAGAGCAGACCAAGTCCCCCCCCCCCCAGTCGATCCAGCGCCAGCTCTCCCAGCCAGACAGCCCCGAGACCTCTCCCCCTGCACTCCACCAAACATACCAGTCAGCGCCAGGTGAGGCCGCCACCAGCAGGCCCCCGGTGCCATCGTAACCGCCGGTCCGCATGGGCCAGCCCGGCCTGCCCTGCTTCCGCGTCCCGTCAGACCGCCCCCGGCGCCACCTCCTCGAGTGCATCTGTGGGCAAGGCTGCGGTCCCCAGGCCCACAGCGCAGCAGACCAAGCTCTCGCAGCCAAACGAAGACAAAAATTTAGACGCAGACACGGACAAAGACACTGCATGGACGGTACTGGGTGAGGCCGCTGCAAATCTGAATTTGCGCCGCCATCTTCCCACACCGGTACTGGGTGAGGCCGCTGCGAATGTGAATTTGCGCCGCCGACTTGAGGTGTAACTTAATGTTATCAGCTAGCTGCTGCCCTATCTGCTGCACAATAGTGCTCATTTGGTCAACTAGTCTGACATCATCAAGGGCAGGGTTTGGAACTGATGTGCTAGTGCACTGTGGTGGATGCAACTCAACTTTAAGCTGACTGTGAGGGATCACTACATCTCCACATTTGAAAGGACTGTGCACAGAATCCCCACCAGATCCTGTTTTATCCCCCACCTGATGGTCACCTAATGAAAATGGAGCAGGTGTGTTCTGTAAACCTCTACACCTACCAAAACCGAGAGGCGTCATATCAGAGGTATCAAATTTGCTAAAACTCATTCTCGATAGTAAAATCCTCAACCAGATAAAGTGACAGTCTCAAGGGAGTATGGCTGTTAGTAACTAAATAAAGCTGACAGGCAAATACACCGAAGAAAGAAGTGTAGCTCCGAAATGACGCAGTGGTGCAGAATGATGCAGACGAGTCACGGCACCAACGTGACCTCTGTGAAATGTCCCCGGCCTAAACGAATCTCCCGGAGCTGGTGGGGCCCAACGTGACCTCTGTGAAATGTCCCCGGCCTAAACAAATCTCCCGGAGCTGGTCGGGCCCAACGTGACCTCTGTGAAATGTCCCCGGCCTAAACGAATCTCCCGGAGCTGGTCGGGCCCAACGTGACCTCTGTGAAATGTCCCCGGCCTAAACGAATCTCCCGGAGCTGGTGGGGCCCAACGTGACCTCTGTGAAATGTCCCCGGCCTAAACGAATCTCCCGGAGCTGGTCGGGCCCAACGTGACCTCTGTGAAATGTTCCCGGCCAAACGAATCTCCCGGAGCTGGTCCGGCCACATGTGACCTCTGTGAAATGTCCCTGGCCTAAACGAATCTCCCGGAGCTGGTCGGGCCCAACGTGACCTCTGTGAAATGTCCCCGGCCTAAACGAATCTCCCAGAGCTGGTCGGGCTTGTAGTAACAGCAGGTTTATTCCACATCTGCATTTATCACAAAAGACAATGGGCAATGGTAGTCTCTGGTGGACAAACAGTGTTCTTCGTCTAGAAAGATGAAAGTCAAGTTAATGTTAACCAGCTCAAGTTAACGTTAACTAGCTATGCCGGAGAGAGTTTTACTCGCGATAAAGCACATAAAAACTACTGGTTAATTTAAAAATACAGCGAATTTAATCAAAGCCAAATATTGTCCAACCAAATAAAGCCAGCTCAACTTTTAAGTGTTTTTCTAGCTAGCTCGAATTATTTTGTCCATGGACGTTCACTACATTGTGACAAATCTTCCATTTCTTTAAGGATTACCCATAGTCCTTTGCTGTTACTATTGTAGCGAATTCGGGGGACAACGCAACCACAGGAACTGCCGCGGCCGGGAAGCGAACCTGCATCGCCCGCACCGCAGGAGACATCGCTAACCGCTAGACTAAAGGGCCAGACCCCCCAGCCAGCGGCCAGCGTGTCTACTTATCCATGCACGTTACAGTACTCAATGCAAGTGCAAATTTACAACGGCAGATGGCGTAGTTGTGCTATTTCGTAGTGGGATTTAACCTGTTTAACTGTTACAGTGTGATTGCAACTATTCCCCCGTCCTCTGTGAGTAGTACACATGCTCATGGTGACAGCATCATGGCGGGAAAACACTTCTGCCCTCCCTCTGTAGTTTCCTTTATCATCGGACTCTTCACTCCCATCCTGCCCCCTGCAGGCTGCTCCTGACCACCCAGTGATGACACCGACTCAGTCAACCTTCTCACAATGTGGCGGGTTTCCGGTCCGTGTCGTTATGCTTTGCGAGTACCGACCCTCACATTCCCCAACAGACTTGACTGCACGGCAGCACCGACACGCTGCTTCGGTTCTTCATGAAGCTCAACAGATCTGCCAACGTGTCGTGGATCCTCAGATCCAGCTCCTGCAACCTGAAGACCACCCATCTGCTGCAGCAGGCAGCACACCTACACACCACGCAGGGCCAGCCACACCGGCGGGTTGTTAGCCACGCCCCCTTGTCGTACCTAGAGCACTTACAACTCCACTTACCCAGCCCACTCTCCGCACCAGCTGGAGGGGGGCTTTGGTCTCCCCTGTGCCCTCACTCCTACTTCTTCCTCATAGCAGAAAATTTGAAAAGATTCCCGTAGGATCCGGTCCACGATGTTTGCATCCATCATAATTCTTTGCAAAAATTGCAAAAGACAGGACAGGAGCTAGCTAGGCTAGTAGCGGGGTCAGCCCTATGTTCCCACAGCCCAATGGTCCCACAGCCCTATGTTCCCACATTTCTAAGATTTTTCTTATTTCTAAGATTTTTCTCCAAATGAAACCCTATGTTCCCACATTTCTAAGATATTTCTCAAAATGAAACCCTATGTTCCCACATTTCTAAGATATTTCTCAAAATGAAACCCTATGTTCCCACATTTCTAGGACATTTTCAAAATTAGGTCTTGTGTTCCTACATTTCCCTTCAATTTAAGCCCTATCCTCCCACAAGGTTTTTTGGAAGCACTTTATAGTAAATGAATGAGTAATTTTTTTCCACAATATTTGGTGAAGAGCTATAGCGGACAGGACCGACCCCCTGAGCCACAGTGTTTGCTCAAATGGCTGTTTTTCATGGAGTTGAGTTTAATTTCGGTATGAGGGTTCGTCCCTCCACAGCAACCCCATGTTGGAGTAGCGGTGTTGGGCTCCAGAGAGTTTGGAAGCCAGCTCTCTCCTTCAAATCGCCAGCCCTGCGCGGGGTTGAGTGGTGAACCCTCAACTACCAGGGGTAGAAATGTGGGAACGTAGGGCCTAATTTTGAAAAAAATCTTAGAAATGTGGGAACATAGGGCTGTGGGAACATAGGGCTGTGGGAACATAGGGTTGTGGGAATATAGGGCTGTGGGATCATAGGGCTGTGGGAACATACGACTGTGGGAACATAGGGCTGTGGGAACATAGGGCTGTGGGATCATAGGGCTGTGGGAATATAGGGCTGTGGGAACATACGATTGTGGGAACATAGGGCTGTGGGAACATAGGGCTGTGGGAACATAGGGCTGTGGGAACATAGGGCTGTGGGAACATACGACTGTGGGAACATAGGGCTGTGCGAACATAGGGCTGTGGGATCATAGGGCTGTGGGAATATAGGGCTGTGGGATCATAGGGCTGTGGGAACATAGGGCTGTGGGAACATAGGGCTGTGGGAACATACGACTGTGGGAACATACGACTGTGGGATCATAGGGCTGTGGGAACATAGGGCTGTGGGAACATACGACTGTGGGAACATACAACTGTGGGAACATAGGGCTGTGGGAACATACGACTGTGGGAACATAGGGCTGTGGGAACATAGGGCTGTGGGAACATACGACTGTGGGAACATACAACTGTGGGAACATAGGGCTGTGGGAATATAGGGCTGTGGGAACATAGGGCTGTGGGAACATACGACTGTGGGAACGTAGGGCTGTGCGAACGTAGGGCTGTGGGAATATAGGGCTGTGGGAACATAGGGCTGTGAGAACGTAGGGCTGTGGGAACGTAGGGCTGTGGGAACATAGGGCTGTGGGAACATAGGGCTGTGGGATCATAGGGCTGTGGGATCATAGGGCTGTGGGAACATAGGGCTGGGGGAACATAGGACTGTGGGATCATAGGGCTGTGGGAACATAGGGCTGTGGGAACATACGACTGTGGGAACATACAACTGTGGGAACATAGGGCTGTGGGAACATAGGGCTGTGGGAACGTACGACTGTGGGAACGTAGGGCTGTGCGAACGTAGGGCTGTGGGAACATAGGGCTGTGGGAACATAGGGCTGTGGGAACATAGAGCTGTGGGATCATAGGGCTGTGGGATCATAGGGCTGTGGGAACATAGGACTGTGGGATCATAGGGCTGTGGGAACATAGGGCTGTGGGAACATAGGGCTGTGGGAACATAGGACTGTGGGAACATAGGGCTGTGGGAACATAGGGCTGTGGGAACATAGGGCTGTGGGATCATAGGGCTGTGGGAATAGGCTGTGGGAACATAGGGCTGTGGGAATATAGGGCTGTGGGAACATAGGGCTGTGGGAACATAGGGCTGTGGGATCATAGGGCTGTGGGAACATAGGGCTGTGTGATCATAGGGCTGTGGGAATAGGCTGTGGGAACATAGGGCTGTGGGAATATAGGGCTGTGGGAACATAGGGCTGTGGGAACATAGGGCTGTGGGAACATAGGGCTGTGGGATCATAGGGCTGTGGGAATATAGGGCTGTGGGAATAGGCTGTGGGAACATAGGGCTGTGGGAATATAGGGCTGTGGGAACATAGGGCTGTGGGAACATAGGGCTGTGGGATCATAGGGCTGTGGGAATATAGGGCTGTGGGAACATAGGGCTGTGGGAACATAGGGCTGTGGGAACATACGACTGTGGGAACATACGACTGTGGGAACATAGGGCTGTGGGAACATAGGGCTGTGGGAACGTACGACTGTGGGAACGTAGGGCTGTGCGAAGGTAGGGCTGTGGGAATATAGGGCTGTGGGAACGTAGGGCTGTGCGAACGTAGGGCTGTGGGAACGTAGGGCTGTGGGAACATAGGGCTGTGGGAACATAGGGCTGTGGGATCATAGGGCTGTGGGATCATAGGGCTGTGGGAACATACGACTGTGGGAACATACAACTGTGGGAACATAGGGCTGTGGGAACATAGGGCTGTGGGAACATACGACTGTGGGAACGTAGGGCTGTGCGAACGTAGGGCTGTGGGAATATAGGGCTGTGGGAACGTAGGGCTGTGAGAACGTAGGGCTGTGGGAACGTAGGGCTGTGGGAACATAGGGCTGTGGGATCATAGGGCTGTGGGATCATAGGGCTGTGGGAACATAGGGCTGTGGGAACATAGGACTGTGGGATCATAGGGCTGTGGGAACATAGGGCTGTGGGAACATACGACTGTGGGAACATACAACTGTGGGAACATAGGGCTGTGGGAACATAGGGCTGTGGGAACATACGACTGTGGGAACATAGGGCTGTGCGAACGTAGGGCTGTGGGAACATAGGGCTGTGGGAACATAGGGCTGTGGGAACATAGAGCTGTGGGATCATAGGGCTGTGGGATCATAGGGCTGTGGGAACATAGGACTGTGGGATCATAGGGCTGTGGGAACATAGGGCTGTGGGAACATAGGGCTGTGGGAACATAGGGCTGTGGGAACATAGGGCTGTGGGATCATAGGGCTGTGGGAACATAGGGCTGTGGGAATATAGGGCTGTGGGAACATAGGGCTGTGGGAACATAGGGCTGTGGGATCATAGGGCTGTGGGAACATAGGGCTGTGTGATCATAGGGCTGTGGGAATAGGCTCTGGGAACATAGGGCTGTGGGAATATAGGGCTGTGGGAACATAGGGCTGTGGGAACATAGGGCTGTGGGAACATAGGGCTGTGGGATCATAGGGCTGTGGGAATATAGGGCTGTGGGAATAGGCTGTGGGAACATAGGGCTGTGGGAATATAGGGCTGTGGGAACATAGGGCTGTGGGAACATAGGGCTGTGGGATCATAGGGCTGTGGGAATATAGGGCTGTGGGAACATAGGGCTGTGGGAATATAGGGCTGTGGGAACATAGGGCTGTGGGAACATAGGGCTGTGGGAACATACGACTGTGGGAACATACAACTGTGGGAACATAGGGCTGTGGGAACGTACGACTGTGGGAACGTAGGGCTGTGCGAACGTAGGGCTGTGGGAATATAGGGCTGTGGGAACGTAGGGCTGTGCGAACGTAGGGCTGTGGGAACGTAGGGCTGTGGGAACATAGGGCTGTGGGAACATAGGGCTGTGGGATCATAGGGCTGTGGGATCATAGGGCTGTGGGATCATAGGGCTGTGGGATCGTAGGGCTGTGGGAACATAGGGCTGTGGGAACATACGACTGTGGGAACATACAACTGTGGGAACATAGGGCTGTGGGAACATAGGGCTGTGGGAACATACGACTGTGGGAACGTAGGGCTGTGCGAACGTAGGGCTGTGCGAACGTAGGGCTGTGGGAACATAGGGCTGTGGGAACATAGGGCTGTGGGAACATAGGGCTGTGGGATCATAGGGCTGTGGGATCATAGGGCTGTGGGAACATAGGGCTGTGGGAACATAGGACTGTGGGATCATAGGGCTGTGGGAACATAGGGCTGTGGGAACATAGGGCTGTGGGAACATAGGGCTGTGGGAACATAGGACTGTGGGATCATAGGGCTGTGGGAACATAGGGCTGTGGGAACATAGGGCTGTGGGAACATAGGGCTGTGGGATCATAGGGCTGTGGGAATAGGCTGTGGGAACATAGGGCTGTGGGAACATAGGGCTGTGGGAACATAGGGCTGTGGGAACATAGGGCTGTGGGATCATAGGGCTGTGGGAACATAGGGCTGTGTGATCATAGGGCTGTGGGAATAGGCTGTGGGAACATAGGGCTGTGGGAATATAGGGCTGTGGGAACATAGGGCTGTGGGAACATAGGGCTGTGGGAACATAGGGCTGTGGGAACATAGGGCTGTGGGATCATAGGGCTGTGGGAATATAGGGCTGTGGGAATAGGCTGTGGGAACATAGGCTGTGGGAATATAGGGCTGTGGGAACATAGGGCTGTGGGAACATAGGGCTGTTGGATCATAGGGCTGTGGGAATATAGGGCTGTGGGAACATAGGCACGCTCCTGCTAGTAGCTAGCTAGCTAAGCTAGATAGCGCAACTAGCGTTAGCCTACATTATAGGGCTACTACACGAGGTCAAGATCAAAAATGCAAATACAAAGATGAACAATAAAGCTGAACAGATTAATTAATTATTATAATATTTATACACACACACACACACACACACACACACACACACACACACACACACACACACACACACACACACACACACAAGAACCACCAAAAACTGCTGTAGTAACCATTAATTTATCTTAGGCTAATCTCTTTTACTTATCTTTCTCATCTTATCTTTCACCGTGTTTTGAATACCAAACGGTATGATGAAGATTGGAGAACAAGTCAATATAGGACCGGAAAGGCTGAACGGGTGTTCTGTGATTGGTTACACGGGTGCCAATCATTTCCAGGTCTAGGAAAGACTGGGTCTGGTTGTGCATTAAAACCCGTCATAAACCATAAGTGTCCCATCAACAACGTGTAAGGTACCTATTCAACTTACATTCGCTTACATTGGGTTAGTGAAGCAGAACACTCCCCTGTATCACCTGAAGAGGGCGCTGTCGCACAATACCCAGGACACTTTTTTGTTAACAGTGACACTTTTTTTGTTTGATTCAGGGGGGAAATATTAATTCTAATGTAATGTTGGCATCTAGAAATATGTTTTATGTGATATGTGTGTTGTGTTTTATGTTGCTTTGTTTCAGGTGAAGCACTGCGCCACCTGTTGTCTCATAGAGCCCTCCCCTCAGGTAATGGTCATGGCAAGTTGCATATGAAACTGATCGTTGGATTGGGTGGTTATACCACTGCATAGGCGAATAAAATCTCTCCTTTCTTCTTCTTCTTCTCAGGTTGACTATCATGGTTCCTTTGTCACTATAATACTATGAGACGAGGCTGTAATGTATCATATATTGCATCATATATCATATCATAAGTCCCATCTAATCCTGTCTGCTGGGTTGGGTTTGCTCAGTAATAAAGAAGTCAGTGTTTGGTCTGATCTCCATCCTGCTGATATGATGCTTTGACGGCGAGAGTCCATTAGGTTTCATGTAATGGAAGTGATGATCCATTTCTCAAACAGAGATTTCGCCTCTAAAACACCCCCAAACCATTCTGTTTGCTTTTCCATGCACGACAAGACAACTCATCTCCATCCCGCAATATCCATGTTCCAGACTGTGTGGTGCGTACTTGAAATGTCTCTATTCTCTCCATATAATTGATCTGAACGCCACTTTAGGAAATCAATAGCATGTGTTTTTATTGTTTGACTGTCATCAAGGTCCCTTTTTGTGTGTGTGTGTGTGTGTGTGTGTGTGTGTGTGTGTGTGTGTGTGTGTGTGTGTGTGTGTGTGTTGTTTTCGTGTGTGTGTGTCATCTTTACTTTCATTCCTCCCACCACCTCCCACTCTATCAGCCTCTAAATTCTAACTGCAGCGCTCGGTTGGGATTATTCTATTTGAAGTGCGTGAGAATTTTATTCCTCTAGACCCACCATTTTCCTGTTTCCAGACAAAACAGAATTTCAAAGACATGCTGATAACAGAGGTCTCATTGTTTGGTGTTTGACCTTTTGTATAACCTTTAGCTGGGCACAGGAAGAGAAAAGATGCACTAACCATGATTAGCATGAAAAAAAGTCAACGCTTCACATATTTTTCTGTTTACTGGCTCGTCTCGTCTGAAGGGACGTGCTCCGAGCCTCTGGCTTGTGCTACCCGGCTGTGACAAATGAAGACGTTGATTCCATTTGTTTGCAGCCATTTCCTTGTATCCTTCATGTACAAATGAAGGACCAATCCTTCACTGGTCTCTGTTTGTACCAGTGCCGATTGAGACCAGTTGACGTACTGCAGTTGGAATATAGATGTGTTTAGTAAAATGAAAGTCGTTTCTGTTGATGTGCACACAATCCCCACACACACATACACACATTCCTGTACTTCTAACAAAGTTACACAGTGCTGCACAAGATACAGATGCAGAAAAATGAATAATATATATATATATATATATATATATATATATATATATACACACAATTGTCTACAGGTAAGTGTGAATTACAACCCCTTCAGGGAAGGCAAGTCGGTTGAGATGGGCTTTGAGAAGTTTTATATATATATATAAATGTATCTCAATTTAGTGGCCAATCGCTCCCTATTTTAATTCAAACACCACCCTCGTACTGCATGCGTTCGCCAACTGCATCTCTCCGGCCGGCAGTCTGGAAGGAGATGCCTCCCCACTTTCGTGACAAGGCGACTCCAGGCCGAACCACTGCTTTTTCCGACACACCCAGAGACGCAGTCACGTGACGAACACAAGCCGACTCCGCCCCCTCCCCAAGACAGCGCTGCCAGTTATTGCTGCTTCATCGAGTCCGGCCATAGCCGGATCTGACGAGACCGGGGCGCGAACCCCGGTGCCCAGTGGGCAACTGCATCGACACAAAGCCGATGCTTAGACCGCTACACCACCGCGGACTCAGAAGTTTGGTTTTTTTAAAGCTGTTTAAAGACTCAGCTGATCTAACAGAGGTGGTGGGGGAGGAGGAGGAGACTGTTCTAGAGGGACGGAGCCCTAACTGCAAAAGCACAGTCACCCTTGGATTTGTGGACAGAGCAGAGTATAAATAGGAGACCCTGGTTGAAAGATCTGAATGGCCTAGAGGCAGAGTAGGATACAAAAGCTCAGAAGTGTATAAAGGGGCAATACCATGTAGGGCCTTGTATGTGATAAGCAGTATCTATTCTATAATTTATGAGGAGCCAATGAAGAGATGCAAGGATTGGTGTGATGTGGGATCTACGATCAGTATTGGCGGGACAGGGCTGCTTGGCTGAGACACGGAAAAAGAGCACTGCAGTAGTCAAGGTGTGAAAGAATTAGGGTATAGATTACTAATTCCAGATCTCTGTTTTGTTTTTGTTTTTTTTGTTTTTTGGCATTGATTTACTTTTATTGACGGTCGGGAGTTGAAAAAGCAGGTTTGCACAAGCTTTTTTATGTGTGGGTCAAAGTTCAGATTTTGGTCAAAGTGTACACCCAGATTTCTTGAGGAAGGTTTAACATTGGTGGTGAGAGGGCTGATACGGGGTTTCACTTCTGAGACAAACTTATTAGGACCAATAAGGAGATCCTCAGTTTTGTCTAAATTGAGCTGAAGGAAATTGAATGACATCCATTCCTTAATAGCAGCCAGACAGTCATGAAGGGTACCAATATTACCTTTATTGGTTGTCTTAACTAAAAAAATACAGCTGCATTTCATCAGCATAGCAGTGGTGAGAGATGTAATTGAACTGACTAACCAGATTGTCTGGCGGTAACATGTAAAGTAAGAAAAGGATGGGACCAAGGGTTGAACCCTGCAGAACTCCATGGAGTGAGTATAGGGTCAGTTTATGACACCAAGTTGTCTATGACAACCTGAAACTTCCTGTTAGATCGATAAGAGGAGAGCAGAACCCGAGATACCAACCTACTTATATAAATGTTCGACCAAGATGGAGTGATCAATAGTATCAAAAGCAGCAGTTAAGTCAAGCAGGACCGAGATAGAATGTCCCGGTCCTGGCCGAGACAGCATGGCCCATCTTTCACCGTAGGTTGAAAACTCACCTCTTCAAGAACTTCTACCCTGTTACTTGTTCTTAGCACTTATTGTATTCACTGTTTAAAAAAAATCTCTTTCTTGCACTTTTACTTTAGCACTGGTTTTGCTCTTAGATGCTTGTTTAGATGCACTTATGACCTCTGATGACTAGTAGTTCTCCTGATTTCCTACGTTAAATGATGCACTTACTGTAAGTCGCTTTGGATAAAAGCGTCGGCTAAGTGACTGGAATGGGATGGAATGGAATGTTCGTCATTGTCAGCTCACATGAGAAATGCCACTCTTAGTATTGCTGTTTCTGAACTATTGCGTTGGTGAAAGCCAGACTGGAATTTATGGAAAATATTGTGTCCTTCAATGACCTCAAGGAGCTGCTGTACAACACTTTTTCAAGGATTTTGGAGATGAATGATAGTTTTGAAATAGGTCTGTTGTTATATGGTTGGGTTGGATCAGGAGCAGCTCTTTTTAAAAAAAAAAATAAGTTGGACCCTCACCATCCTATAATCATCAGGGACACAGCCAGAGGTGAGAGAAAGATTAATAATGGAGAGCAGGCTAGGGCCCAGCCCCAGGGTAGGCAGGACCCCTATAAGGAAATTGGGGGGATTACATCTAAAGGACAAGAGGACAGGTACATATGGCATACAGTCTCAATGAGACTGTGCATAGCGATCAGGCAGAAATCAGACGAGAGGACAGTACACTGATCAATCAGAGGATTTATTAGCATTGTTAAAATTAGATCGAATATTATTGATTTTGCTAACAAAGGAAGCAAAAAAATACACAGTGTACTGGGAGGAGGCAGATAAAGCAGGATGGACAGGGTTTACAAGATGGTCAGTGGCTTTAAACAGGAACCTCGGATTGTGTTTATTGTCACTAATTAGTATCAACTGACTGCAAGTATCCCCCAACCTTATAAACAGCACAGTTGCATACTGACTGAAACTAGCGATTGGTTTCATATGCGAATTGGTGTGACCATTAACTAGAGTTTCAGTGGCCATGTGTACTATTCACAGAGGATTGGGGAATAGTTGTAATCACAGTATTGTAAGATAGTGACACATGTGCCCTTACCCCCCCCCCCCCTCAGTTCAGGTGTGGTTGTTCCCTCTCCACATAGATGGCTTCTTTGACTCCCTGTTCAAACCAGCGTTCCTCCCTATCAAGGATGTGCACATCCTCATCCTTGAAAGAGTGGCCCCTGGCCTGTAGATGGTGTAGACTGTGGAGTCCTGGCCTGACGTGTTAGCTCTCCTGTGTTGTGCCATCCTCTTGACCAGTGTCTGTTTAGTTTCCCCGATATACAAGTCACGACAATCCTCCTGGCACTTAACAGCATACGCTATATCACTCTGTTTGTGCCAGGTTGGGATGGACCAATTTCTGGTGCAGCGTGTTTTGGTGTTTGAAAGCAACTGAGACACAGTGTTTGGAAAATACAGGTCTCAACTCTTCTGAAAACTCCTGCCACATGTGGAATTGCCACTGGTGAGTCTGTATGCACAGGACCACAGCTGCCTAAGCGCACTTAGGCAGCTGTGGTCCTTCTCCTCTCTTCAATCGTCTGGTGCACTGTTTGGGCGTCTTCCTGCTTTGACAAACGCCCAGTTAGGATAACCACATGTAACCAGGGCCTGTTTAATGTGGGGTTTCTCTCCTTCCCCGGCCGCTGTGTCGGTGGGGACATTGTCAGCTCGGTAGTCTAGTGTCCTGACTCCTAGTTTGTGCTCCAGTGGATGATGAGAATCAAACCTTAAGTACTGATCAGTATGTGTTGGTTTACGGTAAACATCAACAATCAAATGTCCCCCATCACCAATTGCAATTTCACAGTGTAAGAAGACTACCCTGTCATGTTCCACATCCTCCTGGTGAACTTGATGTGGTGTCCACAGAGTTAATGTGGTCGGTGAAATGTGGTACATCCTGAGATTTAATTTAACCCAGGTGTCATCACACATCTGAACCAGTGGCTAGGTGGTGTCCCTGGATAGGACACCAGAGCCGCTTCAGGAGCAGACACACTTGGTCAGTGTTAAGGGTGGTGCTATTGCTAAGGGTGGGGTCGTTTTGTAATTTCATACTGACTACCTCCACTGCTTCATCAACAGGAACGCAGGTGAAGAGAGACATAACATCATAAGAGACCATTGTTTCATCCCCCTCCATGATGACATCCCTCACCTTATCCACAACATCCACAGTGTTGTGAATTTGATGTTCATTACTGCCTACCAACGGGTTAAGAATAGATGCCAGAAACTTAGAGAGGTGATAGGTCACTGAGTTAATCATACTGTAACGTGCATGGATAAGTAGACACGCTGGCCACTGGCTGGCGGGTCTGACCGTTTAGTCGAGCGGTTAGCGATGTCTCCTGCGGTGCAAGCGATACGGGTTCGCTTCTCGGCCGCGGCAGCTCCTCTGGTTGCGTTGTCCCCCGAATTCGCTACATTGGTGTCAGAAGTGGGATGGAGCGACTGTAAGGCCATCGGAAGCGCATGCGCCCTGAGGCGTGAAGGAGCTGATATGCTTAAGCGAGGGGACGCGCTTCCCGAAGGAGGGGGGGTAGTGAAACGTGCATGGATTAGAACACACGCTGGCCGCTGGCTGGCGGGTCTGACCCTTTAGTCTAGCGGTTAGCGATGTCTCCTGCGGTGCGGGCGATACGGGTTCGCTTCCCGGCCGCGGCAGTTCCCGTGGTTGCGTTGTCCCCCGAATTCGCTACAATACTAACAACAGGCCGTAATGACACATCCTGTGTATGTATTTTTTGTATTTAGCTACGTTGGCACAATACACATATATAGAGCAATAAAACGCAGCAAATAACTTCAAATAAAAACCATATAAACACGTGACAGAACATAGTCCTGTTGACGCATCTTGGTGCGGACTCTGGAGCAACTTTCACTCTCGAGGAGCGCAGGCGGTGCACGTGCAACGCGAAAGACATGGGGCCCCTACAAGGGAGGTTTCCTGCTGTGATGTCGCGTCATTGCAAATCGTCCATTGGTTGTTTAAGGCGGAAGGGGTTGCGGTCCCTGCTTTGGAGCGCGGTGTAAATTCTGTCATCCCTCGGGGGCCCCCTACTGCCTGGGGCTCCAAGCAGTTGCCTGGCTCTCCTGTTCAGCAGCTTCGCCTCTGGATGTTGGACAGCAGCGCTTTTGAATGGGTAGAGGCTAGTTCCCATCGATGCAGAGAACGGTCAACTGGGCATGCGCAAGTACTCGTTGCCTCCGTTGTTTGGGTAGGTTAAGGTTAGGGTTAGGGCGGGGTTAGGGTTAAAGTTAGCTAATCAGACGCAGAGTAGGGGCGGGTCTTCCTAGAATCCTAGCGCCTGGATGCTACGCGGGGCGTGTGGAGGCATGGGAGAGGCATTTCGCGCATGCTCAGTTGACCGTTCTCTACTCCATTTCCGTTCTCTGCATCGATGGGAACTAGCCTGTACCCTTTTGAATTGCTGAGGCAGGCGAAAATTTTCATCCGCAGTTGCTCCGCTTCCGGGTCCGTGATGTCGTTGTTCAGATCACCGATTCCATTGCTGTGATCAGTTCCACTGACGGGATTTGCCTCGGCATGGCAGCAACAGCCCCTTACCAGGGGGTGAGGGGGAGTACATCTGCTGCCCCCTTACAGGGCTGTGGTTGCAGCTATTCTGCAGCCCTGTGTGAATAGTACACGCCGAACTCTAGTTAATGCTCACACCAGTTTGCATATCAAAGCGATTGTTGGTTCGGGTCGTTATGCAACTGTGCTGTTTATAAGGGTGGGGACGCCTGCAGTCAGTTGATACCATGACTTTTTTTTTTCGCCCTTTTTGTCCTAGATTGTACCCACCCAATCATCCCACTCTTCCGAGTCGTCCGAGAAGAGTATACGCCCATTTCCCGCCGCGGCCATCTTGGATTAAAAAAAACCAAGCGGTGGGAATTTAGCCACGCCCCCTTCTTACTTCATTTAAAACACTGCTGGAAGCAACATGTCGTACTGCTGTGTACCATCCTGCAGCTCCTATCAAAGAAGGGAAAGAGATAAATCCTTGACGTTTCACCGCTTCCCCAAACGCCTGCACACCCGTAAGGCATGGGTGGTGAAAATTAAGAGGGATACAGAGCCGCATTTTCAGGTAACTACCAATACCTTCACCTTTACCTAGCTAGCTGGCTGGATAGCTAGCTAGCTCCCTAGCAACGTTGTTAGCTAGCTTTCTGGTCTAACTACAACCATAACAGTTAACATGTTGCTGACCGTAACGTCAGATATCATTTGTCATTATAGATCACAGACAACACCAAGGTGTGCTCACAGCACTTCACCGAGGACTGTTTTCGCAAGACGTTTCTTGGGCTGACAAAACTGAAACCCGGAACTCTACCGACCATTTCCCCATGGTCAAATCAACCTACGCCGAGGAGGTAGCTAAGTTTACTAACTTTACTAGCAGACAGACATCACGGTAGGTCATACAGAGCTATAGTAACGTTAGCTGGATGTTGTCATGAAAATGATATTAGGATGTTGATGAAATGAAACATAATACCTGCCATTAATAGCTTGTATGTTTAGGGTTCCTGTTCGTGGTGGTCAACCTGCTGGGGAGGTGACACCCGAGTCAGCAGATGAGTGAGTAACGTTTACAGTTGTGCACTCATGTTTACAACTAAATTCCACATTAAGATGCCGTATGGCTAAATGTTTACTCCTCCTGCTAGTATTGCAACAGACATTATGTACATGTAGGCCTACTGTATGCATTGAGCTGCAGAGGTTGCATGTACATTTAACGTTACTGTATGCATTGAGCTGCAGAGGTTGCACCATGTACAGCCAGTTAAATAATATTGGGGTGACCAGTTTCACTGGGACTAAAACATTAGAAGGGAGACAGAAGTTTGACGTTGAAAAATGTTTGCTCCTGTTTGTAGTCGCATTGGTGACTTAATAGCGGATGAAGAGGAACATGAAGAGGAACATGAGGGAGATAGGTGAGTTGTTACTGTCAGTACAATACAATTTTTCAAACATGTAGATTACTGCATTGTATAATATGTATGTATATGTGTATATATATATATATATATATATATATATATATATTCACTAATCTTTCAATAGTGGGTAGCTCTGTTCTGACACATCATCTTGATAACAGGAAAATGGGTGGATTTATATTGCTTCCCACATGTATGACATATCCTCATGTGTCCAGTGAGGTTTGGGCGACTCTACCTGATCATGACTACGACGTGAAGCCCCTTTCTGTGGAAGACCAGCTTGACGCAGTAAAGAAACACATCGCTTTCCTGGAGGACGAAAATAAAAAGCTGAAAAGTGAGCATTTTGGTCTAGAACGCTTCCAGTGTGCGCCCAATCGGATCAGGTTTTACACTGGTTTTAAGGATTACCACACCCTCAAAGCACTCTTCCTAGCTCTACAGCCTACTGCAGAGTCCATGGTGCGATGGACTCAAATGCAAAGGAACAGCCATAACCTAGAACACATTTCTGTGTCTGGCTTCCATGCAGAGCATTTATCGCTGATTGATCAGTTTTTCCTGTTCTTGTGCCGTGTGAGGCAGGGCTTTTTTGCTCTGGATTTATCTGTACGATTCAATGTGTCGCCGGCCACAGTCAGCAGGAACTGTACGACGTGGGCCAACTATTTGCTCTTTATGTTAGGGACCCTCCCAATATGGCCTAGTAGAGCAGCAGTAGACGAGCTAATGCCACCAGTATTCAGGGAATTCTACCCAAACACAAGAGTGATACTAGACTGCACAGAGATCCGCATAGAGGCAGCTAGTTCGAAGGTTTTGAACACCATGACATACTCCCATTATAAAAGTAACACTACACTGAAATCCCTAATACGCCCATTTCACGCCGCGGCCATCTTCGATTAAAAAAAACCAAGTGGTGGGAATTTAGGCACGCCCCCTTCTTACTCAATCGGAAATCAATGCAGCCGGGGCCAGCAGCAGCAGCAAACGTGGTTTGGACTACCAACCTCGAGCACCTACCGTCATTTACCACAATGTGAAAACTAAGCTGGATCTTTTCTTCTTCGAGTACTTTCTGCCTCTCCTGTGCCAGTGAGGAGAGACACACACACACAGGGCTGTATTCAAAGAAGCTGTTTAATCACAATAAAATAAAAAATAAGATACATTTCATTTTTATACTGTACATTCAATATTTATACATTAGATTGTCCCATCTACAATATTTTCATTCTTTGTCCTTTAACTTTAACAAAACTGTTGGTTCATTTTAAACTAAAATATGTTGGGTCAACTGTCATTCTGTTGTAGCAATAAACTGGAACTGGCTACCAACTCAAATCATCAGTTGTTTACTAAACTAAGATAGTGATTGCTCATCTCAAGGTGTGGGCTAAAAAATGGGACTGTACTGAAATGAAGTTAAATATGTTTCAGTCTATCTAAGGTTTGTGTGCACTATTTTCTTGTCAGCTGTATTTAACAAAGGTTTAAAACGGTGTCCCTGAAAATGTGTTAGGAGAGCACACACTGTCCCCAGTTGGTTGACTGTTCCACTTAGTGAAAGGGGTATGACTCCATCAAAAATGTGGTACTCCTTTATGCGTCTTATTGACCGTTCGACGTGTATTCTCAAGCCAGCAATACTCTGTGTGTCTGTGAGCTCATCACAGCTAAACTGTCCACTTGGGCCTAAAAATGCAGGGATGACAAGTTTTACATCTATTTCATCGAGCAGGTCTTTGATAAGGAAGCCCTTATCGGCCATGAGGTTGGTAGTCCAAACCATGTTTGCTGCTGCTGGCCCAGACTGCATTGAGTTCAGATTGAGTAAGAAGGGGGCATGGCTAAATTCCCACCACTTGGTTTTTTTTTTTTAAATCCAAGATGGCCACGGCGTGAAATGGGCGTATGTCTGCAGACCGCAGAGCCATGACAGTTCTCGCGAAATGACAGTTTTAGTATCTCGCGAGAAGGTTACAGACTGCAGCACGCGCTGCCCTCCTACTGCTTTAAAAAGTCTCACTGCAGGATTGGTCCACTCGTGTAGTGATGTTGCTGCCATGCACGTTTCAATCCAGAAAGGCACATCTTTGCCAGAAGACTATAAGAAGTTTGAGAAATGCGAATGCCCGTTCTGCAGTAAGCCACAAACAGATAATTCTCTCGAGCGTCATATAGAGTCTCATTTCAGACGGGCAGTCAAATATGAAGGTAAGTCGACCTTTACTTTCACTGCCCTTCTGACAGAGAGGTAAGTTTTATAGTCGTACGCCTTTTTGGTTTCTGTGAAGTGGACTGATATAATTATCAGTTGTGTAAATTGGTGCATTATAACTTAGTTTGAATCTGCAAGATGTGGCACAGTAATACACTTCTTTAATATGTCGCAATGTGTTTATTTGTTTGTGGTTCTGGGGGCAGTTTTGATGCAGCATATCCTATTGTGCTTATTCTGCATTTAAGGGATGGAGAAGCAGCTGTTGGGTCCTCGCCACCACAGAGTCTTGAGGTATGCACAGGAAACATTTGTATTGATGTACACAGTACAAAGAGTGATTGGGTGATTTTGAGTTTGCCTCAAATTGTAAAAATGTTGATTGTTATTGCTTTTTTTGTCCTTTAAACAAAGGACAACAAAATCGTCCGAAACACCCTGGCGGGTGTGGACTGGATTCAGAGCCACCCCCATCTACTGAGAAGCAGAGTCTTGTTTCCACAGTTACTCTACATGGAAGCGGAAGATGCTCTAAATGCCATCCAAGCATCTTCCTCCTCCATGCAGAGGAAGTCACTAATGGATGCGGAAGGGGATGAGGAAATTAGGGCCCCATTTTTTTTCACTTTTAAATCAAAGGACATGATCCTGTTCATGGATGAGGTTAGCGACAACCAGAACATTAGAGTGTTTAGTTTGTTTGACCCAAACATTTAGTTACCTTTCAATGTGTGTATATAGTGTTCTTCAGATTTTTTTGTTTGCAATGTTTCCAACTTTATCTTATCTATTGCATATTGCTGCGGGTTGCGCACTGCCACTATTAATTTCACTGCACATTGTGTACTGTTTTGTGATGTGAAGGACTTTTGTTGAAAACATTCTGTCTGGGGTGTTGCATAAAGTCACCTAACGGGGCTACAGTGTGCAGTCTCTTCTTTTTTGTTCATGACCTTTTTAGCTCAGCACCTGGCTTGAAGCTTTTAGATGTGCGCGACTCCCCTGTACCTGTTGGTATGTGACAAATAAAAGATTGTTATTCTGATACTCCGCATTAAGATTGTTTTTGGTACCAGGTAAACAATTTGGATGCAGCAAGACTTCCTCTGAACCTTCCTAGGAAAGACTCCAAACACGGGTGGCATGGAATGGCAACTTCATAAAGGTTTATTCTTCAATCATAAAGAGTAACAATGTTCTCAAATAAAACAATAAAGCCTCCCTCCTCTACGGGATAGTTTATGCTGTAGAGGTGTGTATGGTAATGTGGACCTATGCAAGTTACTCTTTGATAGGGGACACCCCTTTCACATACCTCGAAACTAGGACGCTTCTCAGAAACAAATGGGATGAATAATTATGTCGAAGAATGAGTACCTAGCTGTTAGGGGTTATAAATGGGATTAAGCAGCTGTTAAAGCACGAGGTCATGCTACAAAATACTTAAAACTAGCCTGTATATAATGCATACATTGAATACATGAACCACTCCTTTCAAGTTGAAAGTGTCATGATGTTATTCATTTCGATTGTCCTGTGAATCTCCTGGTTTACTGAAATATGTTCATATGCAGTAGGCCTGTATAGCTTCTGAAATGTACCAGTTAGCTATCAGACACATTAGCTAGGTAGGCCATCTAATGGGCATGGGTAAGGTTGCCTCTTGACTGTACTATTCACAACATTCATTAACATGAACTCGTTTATTTTCTATAAGATACAATTACACAATCTGACTCGGTCAGTCAACTGGATGGAAGGAAATAGTTGAACGTAGTCATCCAATTCGTTTCTCTCCAATGTCGCTACTTCTCCGTGGCACAGACAACGACAAGTGTCCCATCTACCCGATCTGTCCCATCTACCCGATCTGTCCCATCTACCCGATCTGTCCCAACTACCCGATCTGTTCCATTTACCCGATCTGTCCCATCTACCCGATCTGTCCCATTCACCCGATCTGTCCCATTTACCCGATCTGTTCCATCTACCCGATCTGTCCCATTTACCCGATCTGTCCCATCTACCCGATCTGTCCCAACTACCCGATCTGTTCCATCTACCCGATCTGTCCCATTTACCCGATCTGTCCCATCTACCCGATCTGTTCCATCTACCCGATCTGTCCCATCTACCCGATCTGTCCCATCTACCCGATCTGTCCCATCTACCCGATCTGTCCCAACTACCCGATCTGTCCCATCTACCCGATCTGTTCCATCTACCCGATCTGTCCCATCTACCCGATCTGTTCCATCTACTCGATCTGTCCCATCTACCCGATCTGTCCCATTCACCCGATCTGTTCCATCTACTTATCTGTCCCATCTACCCGGTCTGTTCCATCTACCCGATCTGTCCCATCCACCCGATCTGTCCCAACTACCCGATCTGTTCCATCTACCCGATCTGTCCCATTTACCCGATCTGTCCCATCTACCCGATCTGTTCCGGAAGTGCCGCCAACATTTAGCTATCGTTATGTCTAAATGAAATTAACAAATGCCAGTTTGGCAATAAAGTAGTTAGCTAACGTCTGGTAAAACTAACGGCGAAGCTCCATAGCCACATCAGCGTAAGTTAGCACTAGCTAACTGCATTAGCTGTTGCCTAGTAACATACAAACATTCCAGTCGACTCTGTTATGTCTGCACACATCGACAGTGCTGCATTTGATTTGGTGCTGTTCTATTGTGCTGGGATCAATTGGTGATGCCTGCGGGCTCTGGGTTGTTTGATCGGGTCTGCCTGTGATGCTGTGTCAGTCTAAATAAAGAATGCAACGTAGCGGTTGTGTCGAGCGACAGCGCTGTGTCCTGACGTGATTTCTAAATACAATATTGGCGACGAGGATGGCTGATATCTCTCTCCCACCACCTGCCCCCTTCCTGGCGTTACCTGGCGAGCCTCCGGTACCATGGACTCGCTGGCTACATAGTTTTGAAAATTACATCATCGCCTCAGGTCTCGATGACGTGAGCCAGGCTAGGAAGACTGCTCTGTTGCTACACTGCTTGGGAGCAGAGGGTCATCGTGTGCTCGGGACTCTGGGGAACGTCACAAGCTTTGACGAAGCTGTGGGACTTATGAGCACCCATTTCGCTGCTCCACAGAGTTCCCTCCTTTGGCGATTTATATTCCGTCAGCGACACCAACTGCCTGGTGAGTCTGTGCAGCAGTATGTAACTAATTTGCGAGGGCTAGCTAGCTCATGCAAGTTTGGCGCGCTTCAGGATGAGATGGTTCGCGACCAGCTAATCGAACACATCAACAACGCAAAGGTGCGTGAGACTCCTGCTGGAAAAAGACGATCTGCTGCTGTCCAGAGCATGTACCATCGCACTACAGGTTGAGGGAGCAGCTGAGTGTGCTGCTATGCTAAATACACAGCAAGTGGTCACCTCCAGTCAAGCTGCCAACGACTCCTCCCTCTACTCACGGCTGCCCCTCGGGACCCAACCCAGCCAGAGCGAGGCGGGCGCCGACTCCACTGGGGACGTCTTGCAACTGCAACGACGGCGTTCTCGGCCCCGCCCTCAACAGTCCTGTGGTAACTGTGGATCTCGGTCTCATGTTTCAAGGGCTCAGAACTGCCCTGCCCGTGGCCATACATGCCGTAGCTGCGGTAAGCAAAATCACTTTGCCAACGTCTGTCGATCTTCCCCGGCTGGGTCAGAGGGCCACACCCCCCTGCCTTCAACCGCCGTCATTCACAAGGTGAGCTCTGGGCCAGTGTCATTCAAATCATGCACAGTCAACATTAATGATGTGTGCATCCCCCTGCTGTTGGACACCGGTGCAGGTGTGTCTCTCCTGAATGTTGATACCTACAGTCAATTTTTCGGTTCACTGCCACTGTCCGCACCCTCAGCTGTCCTCTGTGGGTATGGTGACTCCAAAATCGATCTGGTTGGCTCTCTCCAAGTGACTGTCCGCTATGGAACCAAGCTGGTGCCCAATGCAGTTTTTCATGTGGCACGCCGTGGGGCCAACCTGATAGGCCTGAACCTGTTCTCCGCTCTGGGGTTCTCCCTCTTAGACACAAGGGGGGCAGCAATCCTGACTGTTACCACACCTTGGCAGCAGAAGTGGCCATTGCTGTTTATGGGGCTGGGCTGCCTCTCCGCCTTCACCCATCAACTTCTCCTCAACCCTGCTGTGAAATCTGTCATCCAACCACTGCGCCGCATCCCGTTGGCTCTCCGTGATGGGGTCTCCGCCGAGCTGCAACAACTGCTGGAAGCTGGCATCATTGAACCGGTGGACGCGTCACCTTGGGTCTCAAACCTCGTGGTGGCTAAGAAGAAGTCGGGGGGCCTGCGTGTCTGCGTCGATCTACGTGCAGTAAATAAGGCAGTGGTCCCTGATAAGTATCCACTGCCCACCTCAGAAGAACTCACTGCTCAATTCTATGGCTCTGAGGTGTTCTCCAAGCTCGACCTCAGACAGGGGTACTTACAGGTGCCCCTCCACCCCAGCAGCCGAAACCTCACAGCCTTTGTGACACATGCAGGAGTGTTTCGCTACACCAGGATGCCTTTCGGTCTCAGCTCCGCCCCTAGCTGCTTCCAGAAAATCATGGTCTCCGTGCTGGCTGGCATACTGGGCGTGGCCATTTATCTGGACGATATAGTGGTACACGGGCCCACCAGTGAAATCCACGACAAGCGCCTCAACATGGTCTTCGCAGCCCTGTCCAAGCACAAGCTAACTCTCAATGCTGAGAAATGTGTCCTCTCTGTGCCAGCCATCGAGTTCGTGGGGTTCCAGCTGTCAGCGAGCGGTGTAACTCCACTACAATCCAACGTGGACGCCATTCAGGCCATCCCTGAGCCCAGCTCGGCCGCCCAGGTTGCCTCCTTCCTGGGTATGACAAGTTACTACCTGAGGTTTCTTCCCCAGTACTCTGCGACCACAGCCCCCCTGCACCAGCTGCTGCGTAAGGACGAGCCATGGGTGTGGTCAAAGGCATGCAGTGACGCTGTGCGTGATCTCAAGACTCAACTGACTTCACCACCAGTGTTGGCTCACTTCGACATCTCCAGCTCCACCTTTGTGACCTGTGACGCATCAGCCACAGCGATAGGGGCTGTGCTGTCTCAAACCCAGAACGGTGTGGAGAAGCCCATCGCCTTCGCCTCCCGTGCCCTAAACCTGACCGAGCAGCGGTACTCCGTGGGTGAGCGTGAGGCGTTAGCCTGTATCTGGGCTTGTGAAAGGTGGCACCTCTACCTCTATGGCCGCTCCTTCACCCTCAGGACAGATCACCAGGCCCTGACAGCGCTGCTGTCCACATCTGGGACAGGCCACAAACCCCTGAGGTTGCACTGCTGGTCTGACCGCCTCCGCCAGTACAACTGCAGCCTGCAGTTCACCCCAGGCAGAGACAATGTTGTCGCCGACATGCTCTCTCGCTCTGTCTCCACCCCAGCTCCACAGACGGACAATGACTGTGTGGAAAAGGACATTGTCCAAATGCTACACACACCCCTTCAGGCCACTGTCTCTCTGCAGAAGCTGAGGGCAGCCTCCGAACAGGACCCTGTCCTCTCACAGCTCCGCACCTACATCCAGAACGGCTGGCCTCACAAGGTCCCAGAGGAGCTGGCTGCATTCGCCTGAGTCAGACAGGAGCTCTCCTGCTGGAACGACACCTGCGTGGCACGTGGGTTTTGCACAGTGGTCCCAGCTGCTCTCCGTGCACGTGTTTTGAATATGGCGCATGAAGGCCACCTGGGCATTATGAAACTGAAACAGCGCTGCCGAGACCTGGTGTGGTGGCCGGGGATAGACAGAGATATTGAGGCTCTGGTGAAGGACTGTTCTGCCTGCCTTGTGAGTGGCAAGACCGGCCACCAGGTTCCCCCACCCCTGCAACCTCTCGCCTGGCCCTCTCAGCCCTGGGAACACCTGCAGTTGGACATTTGTGGTGAGATCCATGGAGTTCCCCACCACCAACGCTTCATGGTGGTCGCCTACGATCTACACTCAAAATGGCCTGAACTCACCACTTCCGGCACTGTGACCTCACAGATCATCATCGACTTCCTTGACTCTCTTTTCTCTCGCTGGGGCCTCCCAAAGACCATCACCACTGACAACGGCCCTCAGCTGGTCTCTGCTGAGTTCACTGCTTATCTCGAAAGCAAGGGCATCCGTCATATACGCACTGCGTACTACCACCCCCAGGCCAATGGCGGCGTTGAACGTTTTCACCAGTCACTGAAGAACGGCCTCGGAGCACACATGGCCCAAGGGTGCTCTTTCACGCAGGCCATCCGTCACACTCTGCTGCACTATCGGGCCACACAGCACTCGACCACAGGCTTCTCCCTAGCCTCTCTCATGCTAGGCCAGGAATTGTGCATGCCCCTTGACAGGCTCCGCCCCTCCACACCCCAGGCACCTCCCTCTGGGGTCAGAGCCTCAGTCACTTGTCAGCAGACACGGATGAAGCAACGGTTTTACCAGTCAAAACGAACCAGGGTGCCAGACATCAATGTGTCAGAGTGGGTCAGGGTCCGCAGGCCCCACAGGGACAATAAAATGGCTTCATACTGGTCCTCTCCTCTCCAAGTCACCCGTCAGCTGGGCCCAGCCACCCACCTCCTCAGCGATGGCACTCGGTGGCACTCCAGTCGTCTACGGAAGGTGTCAGCTTCGCCACACACAGCTGGTGACACAACCTTAGCCATTCCCTCAGCATGGCGAGACGCCCCGGGGCTTCATGCAGCTCCTACACGGGCCCCAGACATTCCTGGGCCGCAGCTTCCCCTGCCTCCCCCCTCCCCACCTTGGCCTGCCCAGCCTCAGGCCGCCCCGCGACCTGTTCGCACACGTTTACGCCCTGGCCACCTAGAGGACTTTGTGTCAACCTTTCATGTTTGAAATCCTGCCGGGGGGGGGGGGGGATGTTATGTCTGCACACATCGACAGTGCTGCATTTGATTTGGTGCTGTTCTATTGTGCTGGGATCGATTGGTGATGCCTGCGGGCTCTGGGTTGTTTGATTGGGTCTGCCTGTGATGCTGTGTCAGTCTAAATAAAGAATGCCACGGAGAGGTTGTGTCGAGCGACAGCGCTGTGTCCTGACGTGATTTCTAAATACAATAGACTCATTCATGAACACTGGACTTCTCGCGAGATACTGAAACTGTCATTTCACGAGAACTGTCATTATACGAGAACTGTCATGGCTCTGCGGCTCTCCAGACATATACTATTGAGCCGTCCCGGTCTCTGCTCCACCCCCTCTGCTGATCCGGGAAGGGCTGCAGACTACCACATGCCTCCTCCCATACATGTGGAGTCACCAGCCGCTTCTTTTCACCTGACAGTGAGGAGTTTCACCAGGGGGACGTAGCACGTGGGAGGATCACGCTATCCCCCCCCCCCAGTTCCCCCTCACCCCCCGAACAGGCGTCCGGACTGACCAGAGGAGGCGCTAGTGCCGCGACCAGGATACATAACCACATCTGGCTTCGCACCCGCAGACACGGGCGCCCGATCAAGCCGGAGGTAACACGGAGATTCGAACAGGCGATCCCCGTGTTGATAGGCAACGGAACAGACCGTCAAGCCACCCGGACGCCGTCCATCGATGACGTTTTTGACTACTGTCATATCGACTTCATTCCAGTCAGTAGAAGTTTTCTTCTCACGTTTGATTACAATATCCATCACTTCCTCCTCTTCCACTGCTGCTGCAAGAACAGCTGAACACAGGTTTCGGCACCATGGTCACCACCATGCTCGTCGCCAGTACTCTTTGTTGTTTCTGGGTCACTGATTTTTTTCCTGCCAATTTAGGCTGGATTAATTAATTCTGTTTAATGCACTCCATACACTTTAATGTTCTTTTTATTATGCTCTAATATTTTATTATAGTATTGCTTCTCATATATTCTCATAATATTAGTTAATTTATTTTTATATTTTTCATATTTCTTTTCGGCCTCTTTAGTTCTATACTTTATGAATTCTCTATATAGAGTATTCTCTTTTTACAGGCATTTTGTAATCCCTTTGTGATCAATGTCTATTTTTTCCTACTGTATTGTTTTATTGGACAATTTTTTGTCATAATTGAATATTTTTAAGAATATGTCATATGCTTTGTCGATATCTTCTTCATCGTATATTATTCTCGAAATTTGTGTTAGTAATTCATTTCTAAATGCATTCATGGATTTGTTTGTCCTTATTTCAAGTTACTGGCATCCTCGTCCTTCTTGTAGTTACTGTCATAGACTGAAAAAAACTGTCACATGGTCACTGATGTCATTTATTAATCTCTCTCTCTCTCTCTATTGTCTTCCATAACATTTGTGGATATACGTATTATCTATCAGCATGGCACGGTGTGACGTCATTCTGCTAGGTCTAGTGATTTTTATACTATATTATACTATACTATACTGTCTTGTGTTGTCCTGTACTACACTATGCTGTACTACACTATACTGTACTGTATAGTGTAGTCCAGTACAGTATAGTGTGCATTTTAAGTTCTGGAGTGATTCTGAATTGGTGGTTCATCTAGAACAGGGTAAGTATCACCCTCTTGCTTAACAAGTTGCTACTAGTCTTATTCCAGCTGCTTGAGTATTAGTCCTTTTCTCTATACATCTGCTGCTGGTTCCTAGTGGGATCTTATTCTAGCTGTAGCTGTCTTATTCTGTTTACTTACTTGTCTTATTTACTTATTCTAGCTGTAGCTGTTTTTCATCTATAGTGTGCCCTTAAATATTTCTTGTTGCCTAGCTGTTTTGACTTAGTTATCCTTTTAGCTTATAAATATATTCCTTGGTGACTTGCTGTTAGCAGTTTTAATAGTATTGTGTGAGGTTTGATAGAGTTTTAAATAAGTGACCAGTTTCTGGGCAATAGGCCTAATTTCAGTGTACCTCTTTGGCCAATTGGGTGTTAAGTGGCCAGGGTGTGGCCTGCACTCCTGGCAGACAGTTAGCAATCAGTGTACCTTAAATCACTGCTGCTACTTGGAAGCGTCAGACAAACAGGTCTAGGTTGAACAAAGACTAGAGTGAACAAAGGCAAGCGCGACTTTTTCAAGCCAAGACTTTGTCAAGCAAGGACTGCTCTTTTTAGATCCGGTCAGTCATCTGTATTTTGTGTACCTAGTATAGACCATGTGTTTCCTTCGCATTCCTGTCCTTTCCTCTTCCCGGGACTGGCATAGACGTTGGGTCACTCCTAGGCGCTGTGACCCTACCAATCTCATCTATCCCACTCTCTCCACTCACGTTGAGCAAGTGTCCAAAGGAGTTGAATTAAGTGCAACTGGACTTGGTATATATCCGTGAAGACGTTTCGCCTCTCATCCAAGAGGCTTCCTCAGTTCGTGCCTTTCTGACTAGATGAAGCTAGTCTGACTGGCTGGTGATGAGACTCAGAATTTATCCTCTTGGAGTCGTTGTCAGAGCTATATATGTCCATGGCTTTTTGTGTCCCGATGTTTACCAACGCCCGTCGCTAACAGAGCCATAGATATGAGTGGTTCTTTTGTGTACCGATGTTGTCTATGGCTCTGTTAGCGTATAATTTGAATGAGAGGCGGAACGTCTTCACGGATATATACCAAGTTCAGTTGCACTTGATTCAACTCTTTTGGATAACCATGACCTGGATGAATGAGAACATTCACAGACATGTTGAGCAAGTGGTGACGGGAGGGCTATGGAATCGCCAGTCTGCTGTGCTGAAAACTGAGTTTATCTCAGGCTAGGCATCCTTGCTCTCCCTCAACTTTCTTGCTTTAACTGAGATCTGGATCATGCCAGAAAACACTACCACACCCGCAGCTCTGTCTGATGTGTACTCTTTTCTCACACTTTGAGAGCTGGGAGGCGGAGTGGTGGTACTGGCCTGCTAATCTCCCTGAAATGGAAATACTCTCTTGTTTCCCTTCCACAATTTTCTCTGCCCTCTTTTGAATTTCATGCTGTTACTGTCTCTTATCCAGTCAAACTGACCATTGTAGGCCCCCTTGGTGGGTTTCTGGAGGAGCTTGACACACTTGTCTCGCACTTCCCTGTTGATGACTCTGCACTTATTCTTCTCGGTGACTTCAACATCCACACTGACAAGCTAGATCCTCTTCTCGCTTTCCTCTCCTCCTTTGACCACCTCTCACCCTCTCTTCCTACCCACAAGGCCGGCAACCAGCTGGACCTTATCTTTACTAGACACTGTCCTATTTCCAATCTCCCTGTTACTCCCCTCCAGCTCCCTGACCACTATTTCATGTCCTACTCTCTCTCCCTCTCTTCACCCCCTCAGCCCCTCCCCACATGGTTTCCACCCGTAGACACCTCCGCTCTCTCTCCACCACTGATCTTTCTTCCTCTGTTACCTCTATCCTCCCTACACCTGAATCATTCTCTCTCCTACCCCCTGATACTGCTACTGATCTTCTTCTCTCTACCCTCTCCTCTTCTCTGGACAATCTCTGTCCCCTCACCTCCGGGTCTGCACGCCCAACTCCACCTGCCCCTTGGCTGACCGACTCAGTACGTACTGACAGACGGAGCCTGAGAGTGGCAGAGTGCAAATGAAGAAAAGGCAAACTCCCAGAGGACCTTCTCTTCTTTCCACTTTCTCCCCCTCCCTTTCTGCTGCTAAGGCTGCCTTCTATCACTCTAAAATCCTATCCTCTGCCTATAATCCTAAGAAACTCTTTGAAACCTTCTCTACACTTCTTCAACCCCCACTCCCACCTCCTCCTCCTACTTCCTCCCTTCTCCCTGATGACTTCACTAACTTCTTTGACAAGAAGGTAAACGACATCAGATCCTCCTTTTATCACCACCCGGTTAGTGCTGCTTGCACTATCCCACCCTCTGCACCCTCCCTCACTTCTCCACATCCCACCCTATCCCACCTCGCTCCCCTCTCCCCCGACGAGGTCCTAAACCTCATCACATCCAGTCATCCCACCACATGCTCCCTTGACCCGGTCCCCTCCCCTCTTCTGCAGTCTGTAGCACCTGAACTCCTTCCCTTTCTAACCCACCTCATCAACACCTCCCTTCAGGCAGAATGCTTTCCATCTGTCTTCAAGACTGCTAGAGTCACCCCCCTTCTCAAGAAACCATCACTTAACCCCTCTGATGTCAAAAACTACAGACCAGTTTCCCTTCTACCCTTTCGAACTTTCGAACGTGCTGTCTTTAACCAACTTTCTTTGTACCTCCACCAGAACAACCTCCTGGACCTCAACCAGTCTGGGTTCAGGGTGGGTCACTTGACAGAGACGGACCTCCTTACAATGACAGAATCACTGCACTCTGAGAGCAAACTCTCTCTCCTCTGTCCTGATACTCCTGGACCTGTCAGCTGCGTTCGACACAGTGAACCACCAGATCCTCTTCTCTACCCTGGAAGGGCTGGGTGTCACAGGCTCTGCACTCTCAATGTTTGCATCCTACCTGATGGGTTGCTCCTACCAGGTGACATGGAGGGGATCTGTGTCAGAGCCTCGCAGACTTACTACAGGCGTTCCACAGGGTTCGGTTCTGGGTCCTCTCCTTTTCTCCCTGTACACGACATCCCTGGGTTCTGTTATTCGCTTGCATGACTTCTCTTACCATTGTTATGCCGATGACACCCAGCTGATCTTGGCCTTTCCTCCCACTGACACACAAGAAGAGACACGCATTGCTGCGTGCTTGACTGACATCTCGGAGTGGATGGCGACACACCACCTGAAGCTCAATCTGGACAAGACAGAGCTGATGTTCCTCCCGGGGAAAGGTTGCCCACACCGAGACCTGGCCATCACCATTGACAACACCGTGGTGACGCCAACTCGGACTGTGAGGAATCTGGGTGTGATCGTGGACGACCAACTGTCGTTCGCTACAAACGTTGTGTCGGTTGCTCGCTCCTGCAGATTTCTCCTCTATAACTTCAGGAGGATTCGCCCATTCCTCACCGACGAGACGGCACAGGTGCTCATCCAGGCTCTGGTCATCTCCTGGCTGAACTATGGCAACTTCCTCCTTGCTGGCGCCCCGGCGTCGGCCATCAGACCTCTGGAGCTTGCTCAGAATGCTGCAGCTCCTCTGGTGTTCAACCACCCTAAGTTCTCCCACACAACTGCCCTTCTCATGTCCCTACACTGGCTCCCAGTAGCTGCTTGCATCCAGTTTAAGACTCTGGTGCTAGCCTACAGGGCAGTGAAAGGAACAGCTCCTTCCTATCTCCAGGCCATGGTGAAGCCCTACACCCCCGCCGGACCACTTTGCTCTGCTGCCTCGGGACGCCTGGTTGCCCCATCGCTCAGAGACCCCTGCTGCCGATCGACCCGGTCACGGCTCTTTTCTGTCCTGGCCCCACAGTGGTGGAATGAACTCCCCACTGATGTCAGGACGGCGGAGTCGCTGCCCATCTGTCGGCGCAGGGCTAAATGACTGTACTGTAATGTGCTATACTGTACTCTAATGTACCGTATACTATACTACACTATACTGTACTGCACTGTACTGTACTATACTATAATATTTTCTTCTTCTTCTTTCGGCTTTTCCCCTGTTTCTCAGGGGTAACCACAGCAGATTTTATAGTTTTCATCAGTACCCTGTGAGAGCACAGCACCAATGGTGGCCGTTTTTAATCCGGGCCTTGACCGTTCCTGTGGGAGCCTCGACCAATCCAGTATGGTCTTGTCAATCCGCATAATGATTTGGCAAAATGTTATGTCGGAAGGCCTTCTTGACACAACCACTAACACTATGGACGGGGGCACAGGTGAAGCGCTGGATGCCATCCGTATACTACTACTACTACAACTTTCTGCCACGGTGGATCATCCGTTTCCATCTCTTCCTGTCCTCTGCATCTTCCTCTGTCACACCAGCCACTTGCATGTCCTCCGTCACCACTTCCATAAACCTCCTCTTTGGCCTTCCTCTTCTCCTCTTCCCTGGCAGCTCCATATTCAGCATCCTTCTCCCAATATACCCAGCATCTCTCCTCCACACATGTCCAAACCATCTCAATCTTTTCTCTCTTGCGTTGGGTCTTTTGGTTTAGTATAGGGATGCTGTCCCTATACCCTATATAGTATAGTCCATCCATCCATTATCCAAACTGCTTATCCTGCTCAGGGTCACGGGGCAGCTGGAGTTTATCCCAGCTGTCACTGGGCGGCAGGTGGGGAGACACAATGGATGGGCCACCAGGCCAACTATAGTATGCTAGCTATATATATGTATACTGCTCAAAAAAATAAAGGGAACACCTAAAAACACAATATAGACCTCGATGAATGAAATATTTCAGCTGAAAATCTTTATTTATTAGACAGAGGAATGTGTTTAGAGCAAAATAACCTAAGAATGAGCAATGGAAATCAAAATTATTAGCCCATTAAGGTCTGGATTCAAAATCATACTCAAAATCAAATTGGAAAATGAGAACATAGGCTGATCCAACTTCTGTGGAAATTCTTCAAGACAATTCAAAATGAGGCTCAGGAGTGTGTCTGGCCTCCACATGCCTGTATTTACTCCCGACAACGTCTGGGCATGCTCCTGATGAGACAACGGATGGTCTCCTGAGGGATCTCCTCCCAGACCTGGATCAGGGCATCGGTCAACTCCTGGACAGTCTGTGGTGGGACATCGCGTTGGCGGATGGTACGAGACATGATGTCCCAGAGGTGCTCGATTGGATTCAGGTCTGGGGAACGTGCAGGCCAGTCCATAGCATCAATGCCCTCGACATACAGGAACTGCTGACACACTCTGGCCACATGAGGACGAGCATTGTCATGCATGAGCAGGAACCCAGGGCCCACTGCACCAGAATATGGTCTGACAATGGGTCTGAGGATCTCATCCCGGTACCTAATGGCAGTCATGGTACCTCTGGCTAGCACGTAGAGGTCTGTGCGGCCCTCCAAGGATATGCCTCCCCAGACCATCACTGATCCACCGCCAAACCGGTCATGCTGGAGGATGTTGCAGGCAGCAGAACGTTCTCCACAGCGTCTCCAGACTCTCTCGCGTCTGTCACATGTGTTCAGTGTGAACCTGCTCTCACCTGTGAAGAGCACAGGGCGCCAATGGCGAATCTGCCCACCAAGATGTTCTCTGGCAAAGGTCAATCGGGCTGCACGGTGTTGGGCTGTGAGCACAGGCCCCAATTGTGGACGTCGGGCCCTCATACCATCCTCATGCATTCTGTTTCTCACTGTTTGAGCAGAAACCTGCACATTAGTGGCCTGTTGAAGGTCGTTTCGTAGGGCTCCGGCAGTGCTCCTCCTGTTCCTCCTTGCACAAAGGACCAGATAGCGGTCCTGCTGCGGGGTTGTTGTCCTCCTGCGGCCCCCTCCACGTCTCCTGGTGTACTGGCCTGTCTCCTGATACCTCCTCCATGCTCTGGACACTGTGCTGGGAGACACATCAAATCTTCTTGCCACAGCACGCATTGATGTGCCATCCTGGATGAACTGCACTACCTGAGCAACTTCTGTAGGTTGCAGATACCGCCTCATGCTACCTCTAGTGGTGAGGGCACTAGCAAAATGAAAAACTAACCAAAGATCGGCCAGAAAAGATGAGGACAGGCAAATGGTCTGTGGCCACCACCTGCAAATCCATTCCTTTTATAGGGGTTGTCTTGCAAATTGTCTAATTTCCACCTGGTGGAAATTAGACAATTTACCAACAGGTGAAATTGAGTCACAAATCAGTGTTGCTTCCTAACTGGACAGGTTGATATCTCAAAAGTGTGATTGACTTGGAGCTACATTGCATTGCTTATGTGTTCCCTTTATTTTTTTGAGCAGTGTATATATATATGGCATGAAACAGGCTTGACCTGTCTCAAAGAATTTACTTGACTCACTGGATTATTTATATATATATATATATATATATATATATATATATATATATATATATATATATATATATATAGATGTTTAACTGAAGTTCAGACATCAGTAATAAGTTTGACCTTTTTATTTCTGAAATATTCTATGAATACCTGGAAAAATCCAGATGTGGTTTGTCCATGTTAAAATAACGCAAACTGTCAACTTCATTCATCCAATTAACACATTTTGCCCAAATCTTTCACCATGACTCTGGTGCTGAAGGGGACCTGCGTACATGGACGTTACAGACCGCTGTTCCTGCCGTTTGTTGCCACTTTGTGTTTGTTTGCTGCTGCCTGGCTCGGCCTGGCACATGTTTAACCGAGTTTCTTCCCTGCTTAAATAAAAGTTAAATAAAATGATCCAATTTAAAGCAGGTCGTGTGGCCTCTTTGGTGAAAGTGAACTGCTGAGAAAACCACAGCGGTGACGGCTTGTTACATCCCTCGGTCTCGTGAGGGACAACAACTAGTGCACTGGGTAACAGTGAGCTGAGGGTGCAACACAGTCAGACAGGTAAACGTATCTACTCATATATTTTCGTAATGTGTGTGTGTGTGTGTGTGTGTGTGTGTGTGTGTGTGTGTGTGTGTGTGTGTGTGTGTGTGTGTGTGGTGTTAGTGTGTGTGTGTGTTAGTGTAGATAGCGGGACCGAAAACTAAAGCACTTATGATCCTAATTCTTTTTGGAGGTGGTAGGTATTGTCTCAGAGAGTAAGGGAAAAAATCCCAGAAAATTAAAATTATGCATAAATATGCAAACTATGAATTTTTCTTAAAAAATGGCTAAAAACCACTTTTCTCGGCATTTCAGATGATTCTGAGCATCTTTGATTTTTTCGCCTATATAATTTTTTTTTCTGGGACTTAGAAATGTTTTGGCATTATGCAAAATATGCATTTTTGCAAAAATGCACTTATGATCCTAATTTTTTTTGGAGGTGGTAGGTATTGTTCCAGAGAAGACCAGAAAAATAGCAGAAAATTAAAATATAATTATAATAATTATGCATAATTATGCAAAATATGCATTTTCTAAAAATGGCTAAAAACCACTTTTCTCGGCATTTCAGATGATTCTGAGCATTTGGGGGGAGGGAGTTGGAGTGGGGGGGGGGTTTAGGGGCAGGGGGAAGGCGGTTAGCTGGCAGGATGAAGAGGAGGGAGATTTAGACGGGTGGAGAACCAAACCGCTACATTGTAGCGGGGTTCTTCTAGTAAATATAATAAAATATAAGTAGTTATTAACTTAAACCATGACAGGACAAGGGAACTGAACGGTTGCCAAAGCAACAAACTACTAATAAAAGTACCCCCCCATCACCCTTGACAGTGCTGAAAAGCCCCAAGCCTAAAGACAGAGGGTGGCAACCGCTCCTAAGCTATTGTGTGTAGCAGGAGGTAAGCCACGTGATGGGGTGTTTGCCCATGGGCATCGTACCTCGAGCCCCTTGCCCAAAAGAACTAAACAAACTAAAGGCCAAACACAACTCAAAATACTCCAGACTGAAACAATGCAAAACTTAACTGAACACTGGCCAGACTTTACAACCACAAAGTAGCTACAGAGACAAAGACATCAACACAAGGTAGCTACACAACACTAACTACAATCTCACACACACACACACACACACACTAGCTAGCTAGCCGGCTGGCGGGGAACTGAAGACATGTGGGGGTTAAACAGCAGACTGCATAGCTGATGGAAGCTGGTTGATGGTTGATCAGGTGATGAGGAGCAGCTGGCGGATACCTGAGTGAGAGTGAGAGTGAGGGTTGGAGACAGGAGGCAACACAACACAACTATACGGCCACAGACACACCCGTGGCCGCAACACGGTTAAAGATGCCAAACACATTCAAAGCCAACGGTTTCCAGTGACGCCTCCGTCTTCCGGTGTGGGAAGACGGCGGCTGGAATTCACGTTTGCGGCGGCCTCACCCAGTCCCGTCCATGCAGTGTCTTTGTCCACATCTGCATCTACGTTTTGTCTTTGTTTGTTGGCTGGGAGAGCTGGCGCTGGATCAGCTGGGGGAGTTTGGTCCGCTGCCCTGTGGGCCCAGGGACCACGGCCTTGCCCGGAGCTGCACCCGTGGAGGAAACACCGAGGGCGGTCTGACAGGATGCGGAAGCGGGCAGGCTAAGCTAACTGCTAGCCCATGCAGACCGGCGGTTCCGACAGTCATCCTGGCTGGCGTCCTTTCCCCTGGACAGCGATTTATTTATTTATTCAGGTTTTTTTTGTTGCTTTGTGCTAGTTTGAATATGTGTGTTGCTGTAGTTTTTGGATGTGTTTTTGTCTTTGTGTTGCTCTGCTGTGGTCTGGGGAAACGGCATGTCTTTTCACTTCAAGTGCATGAGGTGAAATGACAAATAAAGTGTTCCTGAGTATCTTTGATACGAAGGCGGTCAATAGTTTTACCAGTTCTTCCAGCTGACCGAGGACTTGGAGCTTCTCAATAGCCTTTTGTTCTGGTCCACTATCATCAGTAAATCTCAGAATCTAAGAGCTTTGCTTTTTCATCAGAGAGCTGAAAATGACCACCCATAATCAGACAACATGTGCGAAGATGCCTGAATAGCCATTAAGTGTAATTACCCTCCTATTTCTTCCTCCATATTACTGCTGCAAGTATCAGACCAGCCTCCTGCACACGACTGCAGCCCCACTCACCTGGATGCAGAGCAGCGGTAGAGAAAAGCGTGATGCTGGAGATAAGTACTGATACCTATCACCCACCGCCTTAAGGCCTGTGCCTGTCCTGTATTGATCCCTTCTGAAGGCCTCTGAGCAGGAGAATCTGCTTTCTTTTGTCAGTGCACACTGCTAAATTTGAGGAACTGTTCTCATTTTTCTTCTTCTTTGGAATTAAACTTGACTCACTGGATTATATATTTATATATATATATGTATATGTATATATGTATATATGTATGTATGTATATATGTATATGTATATATGTATATATGTGTATATGTATATATATGTATATGTATATGTATATATATATATGTATATATAATCCAGTGGGCCCTCGCTGTGCATCCACTAGTGCTGTGTTTGAAACCAGCCACTCTGACTAAAGATTTATGACAATCGCCGTTTCACTGCAAACAAATACGCATGTATCGGTCGAGGCAGCCGGCATTCTTTGGATATTCTTTCTGATATTTCTCGCTGTTTTGCCTGCAGGGACAAATGTGAGGCTGCAGTCGTTCACTTTGATTACAGGACAGAAAGCTTTGCTCCAGAAATATGTTTTTTCTGATATGGCAAAATGCTCTGGCCCAGATACAATCTGCATGCACATCTGCCTCTAATCACATTTTAAACACTGGCTATGCAGTAATCGGTTTCAATGGCCGTGTCCCGCTGGCCGTCCTCCTGTTTAGCAGCAGGCAGGACACGAGGCGTGTCAGGACTTCAGCGTTCAGCACGATAAACTGTTAACAGAGCCTGTGTTCAAAACCTCGAAACTGATGACGTAGCAAAGACACCGCCCCAGACACACAACTGTGATGAAGCCGCATCTTCTCATGGAGGTGTTGAATTTTAATGTGGTTTAATAAGAAAGGATGAAGAAACGAAGAATTGTTAAGACATATTATTTTATTATATTATATTACATCAGAATCAGAATCAGAATACTGTATTCATCCCCGAGGGGAAATTGGGTACAAATAAACTTTTAACAGAAACTGTGTTCAAAAAATAAAAGCGAATAAAATAGCAAAGAAACTATACCAATGTTATTATTATTGATTAAAATAATAACAATAATAATAATTATTATTATTATCATTAAAATAAAGAATTATTCTACTCAGTGTACTGATGCCATAACAAGTCAGTGTTACAAACAAGACAAAACAACAGTCTATAGCAGCAGTGGTGGGTTTCTGGGGTCTTTTCTGTTTGCTTTCACCCTAACAAATAAATAAATAAATAAAATATATACAATATTTATACATTCACAATTCTGAATACTGAGATTATTCTGAACATTGTCTTCTGCACGTCAGATATTTTCTCATGCAATCAGTTTCAGTGTTTGATAGAGGCTAAAGCTGCCATCAGCAAGTCACTAACACCACCTGCACCGCCAGAAAGGAGCTGTAGTGAAAAGTGAATTAACATGCAGAAGTGAAGCATGAGGGGCTGTGGGCATTTTCCCACGTTGGGGTATTTTACAGCCTATAAATAAAGTTCCTAGGGAGCCACAAGGGGGCATTTGCTGACGTGTTGCTGTAGCACATTTCCATGGTTGTCTATGAGAGAAGCCATGATGGAGTTCAGTGCACAACCTGAGGCCAACAAGGAGCATGTTCAGCAAAACAGCTTAAATGCCAAAACTGTTTAAAACCAATCACAACCTTCTTTATTATTACTAAAAAAATAAGCTTCCATGATGCCCATTATCTGTACTTGCTCTGTGCATTAGAAGTGACTTGCATAGAGAGAAGACAAACAAGTTTGTATTTCAGCCATCTTTTGCTGATCAGGTTTAGCATGTTGGCGTGGAGTTTAACTCCACAAATTTCTCTCTTTCTCTTTACATCAAACACACAAGACACATGCAACACGGAGCGGTGGGAGGCTGCAAATCAAAGATGAGTAGCTGGATAACATGAGGCCAACAACTATGTGCAGAACTGAAATATTCACCCCCCCACCCCCCCACCTCTCTCTCTGTCTCTCTGATGTGTCTGGCGGCACGGTGGGGCAGTGGTTAGCGCTGTCGCCTTGCAGCAAGAAGGTTCTGGGTTTGAGCCCTGAGGCTGTCCAACCTTGGGGGTCATCCCAGGTCGTCCTCTGTGTGGAGTTTGCATCTTCTCCCCGTCTCTGTGGTGGGTTTCCTCTGAGTGCTCCGGTTTCCCCCACCATCAAAAAGACATGCATGTTAGGGTTAATACTGCTGTCTGGGCCCCTGACCGAGACATAGCAAGACCAACTGGAGTTGGTCCCTGGGTGCAGCATGGAGGCTGCCCACTGCTCCTAGCTACACAGCTAGGATGGGTTACATGCAGAGCATAATTTCCCCACGGGGGTTAATAAAGCATATCAAAATAATAATAATAATAAAAAAATCACACACACACACACATTTAGGTAATACATGGTCCTCACAAGTCCTTCTCTTGTCTGTCTGTGAATGAACCAGTCAGTGATGCTGGTTGAGCATTGGGACCCTTGGGAGTCAGTCTGCTCCTCACAGAGCCATCTGATTAGAAGAGGTACTGGCCATGCAAAACCACACCAGGCCAGGCAGATCTGGACTAAAATGAACTAAACCAGACTAATTCTATTGCTGGACGGCCTCCCTCCGAGTCAAAAGCAATGCAGCGGTAGACCAGAAGAGCCTTATCAGGCCAGGCATCAGGAGAGAGGACAGACACATCAGCCTCGATGGCTGTGAACACACCATCATGTTCTGTGAAAACACATATTTCTATATCGAGGCCGAACTAATCAATGCTACTCCTAAGCTGTAAATGACTTCTTTTAAAAGACTCCACAAACCGAAAATACAATATTTTATCTCAGATGAAGAAAGTAAGGGATTACAGATTGATTTATTAAAGGGGAGAAATTGAGAAGAAGACTGTTAAATTAAAAATAAAGATTTAAAAAAAGAGATTTCAAACAGCTGTGTTGTTCTGTATGAGCTGATTTGTGCAAAAGAGAAATAGAACAAAATAAAAACAGAGAAGACCCTGGGTCATATGGCCAGAGGAGAAGAGTGTTAAAAAGCCGACCAGACATGACGCACTCCATTAAATACCTGGTGAGATCTTCTACTGTTCCATTAAATACCTGGTGAGATCTTCTACTGTTCCATTAAATACCTGATGAGCTCTTCTACTGTTCCATTAAATACCTGATGAGATCTTCTACTGTTCCATGAACTACCCGGTGAGATCTTCTACTGTTCCGTTAAAGACCTGGTCAGGTTTTCTCCTGTTCCATGAAACACCTGATGAGCTCTTCTACTGTTCCATTAAACACCTGATGAGCTCATCTACTGTTCCATTAAATACCTGGTGAGATCTTCTACTGTTCCATTAAATACCTGGTGAGCTCTTCTACTGTTCCATTAAATACCTGATGAGCTCTTCTACTGTTCCATTAAACACCTGATGAGCTCTTCTACTGTTCCATTAAATACCTGGTGAGATCTTCTACTGTTCCATTAAATACCTGGTGAGCTCTTCTACTGTTCCATTAAATACCTGGTGAGATCTTCTACTGTTCCATTAAATACCTGGTGAGATCTTCTACTGTTCCATTAAACACCTGATGAGCTCTTCTACTGTTCCATTAAATACCTGGTGAGATCTTCTACTGTTCCATTAAATACCTGATGAGCTCTTCTACTGTTCCATTAAATACCTGATGAGATCTTCTACTGTTCCATGAACTACCCGGTGAGATCTTCTACTGTTCCGTTAAAGACCTGGTCAGGTTTTCTCCTGTTCCATGAAACACCTGATGAGCTCTTCTACTGTTCCATTAAACACCTGATGAGCTCTTCTACTGTTCCATTAAATACCTGGTGAGATCTTCTACTGTTCCATTAAATACCTGGTGAGCTCTTCTACTGTTCCATTAAATACCTGGTGAGATCTTCTACTGTTCCATTAAATACCTGGTGAGATCTTCTACTGTTCCATTAAACACCTGATGAGCTCTTCTACTGTTCCATTAAACACCTGATGAGCTCTTCTACTGTTCCATTAAATACCTGATGAGCTCTTCTACTGTTCCATTAAATACCTGGTGAGATCTTCTACTGTTCCATTAAATACCTGGTGAGATCTTCTACTGTTCTATTAAACACCTGATGAGCTCTTCTACTGTTCCATTAAACACCTGATGAGCTCTTCTACTGTTCCATTAAATACCTGGTGAGATCTTCTACTGTTCCATTAAATACCTGGTGAGCTCTTCTACTGTTCCATTAAATACCTGGTGAGATCTTCTACTGTTCCATTAAATACCTGGTGAGCTCTTCTACTGTTCCATTAAACACCTGATGAGCTCTTCTACTGTTCCATTAAACACTTGATGAGCTCTTCTACTGTTCCATTAAATACCTGATGAGCTCTTCTACTGTTCCATTAAATACCTGGTGAGATCTTCTACTGTTCCATTAAATACCTGGTGAGATCTTCTACTGTTCTATTAAACACCTGATGAGCTCTTCTACTGTTCCATGAACTACCCGGTGAGATCTTCTACTGTTCCGTTAAAGACCTGGTGAGCTCTTCTACTGTTCCATTAAATACCTGGTGAGATCTTCTACTGTTCCATTAAATACCTGGTGAGATCTTCTACTGTTCTATTAAACACCTGATGAGCTCTTCTACTGTTCCATGAACTACCCGGTGAGATCTTCTACTGTTACGTTAAAGACCTGGTCAGGTTTTCTACTGTTCCATTAAATACTTGGTGAGATCTTCGACTGTTCCATTAAACACCTGATGAGCTCTTCTACTGTTCCATGAACTACCCGGTGAGATCTTCTACTGTTCCGTTAAGGACCTGGTCAGGTTTTCTCCTGTCCATTAAATACCTGGTGTGATCTTCTACTGTTCCATTAAATTCCTGGTGAGATCTTCTACTGTTCCATTAAAGACCTGGTGAGATCTTCTACTGTTCCATGAAATACCCGGTGAGATCTTCTACTGTTCCGTTAAGGACCTGGTCAGGTTTTCTCCTGTCCATTAAATACCTGGTGAGATCTTCTACTTTTCCATGAGAAAGTTGTGCAAATGCTACATGTGGAGGGATGGAGTGAGCTGGTAAAACTGAACAAGCTGGAGAAGCTGTCGTGTGCCGTGGCTGTGGATCTTAAAACACTTCCACAGCGAGTGGGACGGGAAGTTTAAGACCTGTGGTTAAGGTTTACATCAGGGCCATACAAAAGTTCACATGCAAGATTGATCCTCAAAACGTACCCAAACCACCCAGCTGAAAGTCTTTAAGTGAGATACAGGAAGAACCAGTCCACAGAGGTGTAGAGGAACTTCATCAGACAGTTCAGATGCAGAACAGAGGAAACACCAAGCCATTCACAGTCTGCCCTCATATACAAAAAAGTCTCTTATAGGCACCCTCATGTATTTATACTGATGTGATGCTTTCTGCTTTGTTCAAACTCAAACCTCGGTTTTATTTCAGTTTTATTTATAAAAACAACTGTAAGGCATCTCAATGTGCCCTCAAAAAATAACAGTAGAAATATCACCTGATGAGAAGCAGACATACAAGAGCAGGTTTGAGAGACATTTTTACAAAAAATATGTAAAAATAGAACATAACTTTTCAAACAGCATAAATTCAGGGCATACAGTGAAGTGGTGTGTTTCCATGCTTTCCTGTCTGAACGGAGGGTTGTTTCCTCCAGTGTGAAAGGTCAAAGGTCACGTCAAGCATTTTTTTCCCCACCTTTGAAGTCTGGAGCAAGAGAGAAAATACAATTGATCTTTTATTTCCTGCATTTGGAGTTCTCTAATATATCCCAAAACTCCAGATTTGACCGCCTCACAATGGATTAGCCCACAGGGCTCGAATTCGGGGGGGGGGGGCTGAACCTCCCATAACGAACAAGGAACCTCCCATAAGAAAGGAAAAATTAATCTTGGGGGGGTCTCCATAGTATTATGGTTGTAATAAGAATAATGACAATAAATTATCACTTATATTTGGGGCATATTGTAGCAGTTCTTATTTGGCATGTAGCAGTAAATCTGTGAACATGCCTGTCTTTATGTTGCACCCAGTGGCGCCCCCAGAAATGTTTCATAGGGGGGGGCCAAATGGGGCCACTGAAAATCTTGGGGTGGCACACCAAAACCAAAAGCCATGACTGAATTTCGGGAATTCTATGCTGCTGTTGTAGTATACTGTATAGCCTAGTGGAAAACTGTCAATATGAGAGTTAAGAAAAATATACATTATTGATTTAAATGAACAGCACCTAATGTAAGATATCAGATAGAAGCATATTCTGCATAATCAGAAGCATATTCTGCATATGCGACTCGTGGCTGGGGGGGCCAGCGGGGGGGCCAGGGATAGTATCAGGGTGGCCGTGGCCACCCCTGGCCACCCCTTGGGGGCGCCACTGGTTGCACCGGTACCTCTGTTCTGCTTGTGTGGTCACAGTCAGACTGGGCTCTCTGGACCAATCAGAATCCTGCTAGGCAGCACAGTCACGTGACGAGCGGGTACAGCTACAGCCCTCTGCTCCACAATTACAGGTAACGACTAAAGTTAGCTAACAGAACATGTGAATTGTGAAAGAAGCTCCGGTAAATAGTTTAAATATTGATATCACATATTGTAAAAATAATTATTTCTCCCCGATATCGCTGCAATGTTAACTACAAATGAACAGAGTTGCGATCTTAGTCAATGTTTATTTTTGTTGTTGCTCTAAACTAGCGAGTTAACATTATCTAGCTAGCTGATGCTGTTTTGACGTTGGCTATAACGTTATGCTAACGTTACTTGTCAGAGAATGTTCAAAAACTTCCAGAACTGCGTTAGCTAGCTAGCTAGCTAGCTACCTAATGCTGCTAGTGTCGTGTGTGCCTAACATTATCATAGACATTCTATTGAACAATACAAGAAATAATCGAGAAACTAATGATCTATTGCAGCTACCTAGCTGGGCACTTGTGTGATCATAAACTAGAGGTATCTATCGAAAACGCTAGCTATCTCGTTAACTAGCCAGGTAGCTGCTAGCTAGACAATATTATTGACCACGGTTACATGCACACCATATCCCGATTAATGTCTATTATTCTGGTTGAGGCCATATGCTGAGTAAGCTGTTTACAGGCTCCATGAAAGAAGGATGTTCCTGTAACTCATACATGCTTACTAGAATATTCCGACTATGCTTCAGAAAACACCATGTTCCCGCTTTTTTTGTTGTTGAGATGATAGTGTTATCCTGCATATTCTTTGACTTAACGCTATTACATTTTGATAGACATTCCGATTCAGCTGTTCTCTGTAATGGCAGTGAATTATTTTCCGTGGTTCTTAATTTTATTCACTGCAATCTTCTAACTGTGAAAGAAACAGGTTGGAAAAGACCTTTCAAAAGACAGCATAATTTCAGCGTTATCACCCGACCCCCCCCCCCCCCCCCCCGGTGTGGTGGGGTGGGTGGGGTGGGGCAGGATGTGTGTTGGATGGCATGGGGAGGTGTCCACCCAATTTCACCATCCCATCCAACACACCTCCCCATCCCATCCAACACACCTCCCCATCCCATCCAACACACCTCCCCATCCCATCCAACACACCTCCCCATCCCATCCAAAACACCTCCCCATCCCATCCAACACACCTCCCCATCTCATCCAACACACCTCCCCATCCCATCCAACACACCTCACCATCCCATCCAACACACCTCCCCATCTCATCCAACACACCTCCCCATCCCATCCAACACACCTCCCCATCCCATCCACCCCATCTCACCATCCCATCCAACACACCTCCCCATCCCATCCACCCCATCTCACCATCCCATCCAACACACCTCCCCATCCCATCCAACACACCTCCCCATCCCATCCAACACACCTCCCCATCCCATCCAACACACCTCCCCATCTCATCCAACACACCTCCCCATCCCATCCAACACACCTCCCCATCCCATCCACCTCATCTCACCATCCCATCCAACACACCTCACCATCTCATCCAACGCACCTTCCCATCCCATCCACCCCATCTCACCATCCCATCCAACACACCTCCCCATCCCATCCAACACACCTCCCCATCTCATCCAACACACCTCCCCATCCCATCCAACACACCTCCCCATCCGATCCAACACACCTCCCCATCCCATCCATCCCATCTCACCATCCCATCCAACACACCTCCCCATCTCATCCAACACACCTCCCCATCCAATCCAACACACCTCCCCATCCCATCCACCCCATCTCACCATCCCATCCAACACACCTCCCCATCCCATCCACCCCATCTCACCATCCCATCCAACACACCTCCCCATCCCATCCAACACACCTCCCCATCCCATCCAACACACCTCCCCATCCCATCCAACACACCTCCCCATCCCATCCAACACACCTCCCCATCCCATCCAACACACCTCCCCATCCCATCCAACACACCTCCCCATCCCATCCAACACACCTCCCCATCCCATCCACCCCATCTCACCATCCCATCCAACACACCTCACCATCTCATCCAACGCACCTTCCCATCCCATCCACCCCATCTCACCATCCCATCCAACACACCTCACCATCTCATCCAACACACCTCACCATCCCATCCAAGACACCTCCCCATCCCATCCAAGACACCTCCCCATCCCATCCACCCCATCTCACCATCCCATCCAACACACCTCCCCATCCCATCCAACACACCTCCCCATCCCATCCAACACACCTCCCCATCCCATCCAAGACACCTCCCCATCCCATCCAACACACCTCCCCATCCCATCCAACACCCCCCCATCTCATCCAACACACCTCCCCATCCCATCCAACACACCTCCCCATCCCATCCAACACACCTCCCCATCCCATCCAACACACCTCACCATCCCATCCAAGACACCTCCCCATCCCATCCAACACACCTCACCATCCCATCCAAGACACCTCCCCATCCCATCCAAGACACCTCCCCATCCCATCCACCCCATCTCACCATCCCATCCAACACACCTCCCCATCCCATCCACCTCATCTCACCATCTCATCCAGCACACCCGCCCATCCCATCCACCCCATCTCACCATCCCATCCAACACACCTCACCATCTCATCCAACACACCCGCCCATCCCATCCAACACCCCCCCATCTCATCCAACACACCTCACCATCCCATCCAAGACACCTCCCCATCCCATCCAACACACCTCCCCATCCCATCCAGCCCATCTCACCATCCCATCCAACACACCTCACCATCCCATCCAACACACCTCACCATGGTGAGAGGTGTTCATGGGATGGTGAAATTGGCTGGATGGCATGGGGAGGTGTGTTGGATGAGATGGTTAGATTGGCGCCTGGACAGTGCTTGGCATCCTGTGCATCATATTCTTCATAAATTTTATAAGTCCATTATAATTCTGTTATCCTCTTTCAATGTTGCATTATGTAAATTGCGTAAACACAACATCTATTATACGCTGTCCGTCTTGGGAGAGAGATCCCTCCTCTGTTGTTCTCCCTGAGGTTTCTTCATGTTAAAGGGTTTTTCTTAGGGAGGTGTTCCTTATCCGATGAGAAGGTCTAAGGACAGGATGTTGTGTTACTGTTAAGCCCACTCAGGCACATTTGTAATTTGTGATATTGGGTGTACAAATAAAATTGATTCGATTTTGACTTGATTGGGTGGATGGGATGGGGAGGTGTGTTGTATGGGATGGTGAGGTGTGTTGGATGGGATGGTGCGATTGGGTGGATGGGATGGTGGAGTGTGTTGGGTGGAATGGGGAGGTGTGTTGGATGGGATGGTGGGGTGTGTTGGATGTGATGGGCAGATTTGTTGGAAGGGAGGGGGAGGTGTGTTGGATGGGATGGGGAGGTGTGTTGGATGACTGGTTGGAGGATTGGTTTGGGGGTAAACTGTTCAACGGTTGTGAGCAATACGTTCCTCCATCCACCGCCTATAGGAATGACAGAATGATGAGCGGGATGGGGAGGTGTGCTGGATGGGATGGGGAGGTGTGTTGGATGGGATGGGCACGTGTGTTGGATGGGATGGGGAGGTGTGTTGGATGGGATGGGGAGGTGTGTTGGATGGGATGGGGAGGTGTGTTGGATGGGATGGGGAGGTGTGTTGGATGGGATGGGGAGGTGTGTTGGATGGGATGGGCACGTGTGTTGGATGGGATGGGGAGGTGTGTTGGATGGGATGGGCACGTGTGTTGGATGGGATGGGGAGGTGTGTTGGATGGGATGGGCACGTGTGTTGGATGGGATGGGCACGTGTGTTGGATGGGATGGGGAGGTGTGTTGGATGGGATGGGGAGGTGTGTTGGATGGGATGGGCAGGTGTGTTGGATGGGATGGGGAGGTGTGTTGGATGGGATGGGCGGGTGTGTTGGATGGGATGGGGAGGTGTGTTGGATGGGATGGGCGGGTGTGTTGGATGGGATGGGCGGGTGTGTTGGATGGGATGGGCGGGTGTGTTGGATGGGATGGGCGGGTGTGTTGGATGGGATGGGCAGGTGTGTTGGATGGGATGGGGAGGTGTGTTGGATGGGATGGGCAGGTGTGTTGGATGGGATGGGCGGGTGTGTTGGATGGGATGGGCAGGTGTGTTGGATGAGATGGGGGGTGTTGGATGGGATGGGCGGGTGTGTTGGATGGGATGGGCACGTGTGTTGGATGGGATGGGGAGGTGTGTTGGATGGGATGGGCAGGTGTGTTGGATGGGATGGGGAGGTGTGTTGGATGGGATGGGGAGGTGTGTTAGATGGGATGGGGAGGCGTGTTGGATGGGATGGGGAGGTGTGTTGGATGGGATGGGGAGGTGTGTTGGATGGGATGGGGAGGTGTGTTGGATGGGATGGGGAGGTGTGTTGGATGGGATGGGGAGGTGTGTTGGATGGGATGGGGAGGTGTGTTGGATGGGATGGGCACGTGTGTTGGATGGGATGGGGAGGTGTGTTGGATGGGATGGGGAGGCGTGTTGGATGGGATGGGGATGTGTGTTGGATGGGATGGGGAGGTGTGTTGGATGGGATGGGGAGGTGTGTTGGATGGCATGGGCGGGTGTGTTGGATGGGATGGGGGGGTGTTGGATGGGATGGGGGGGTGTGTTGGATGGGATGGGCGGGTGTGTTGGATGGGATGGGGGGGTGTTGGATGAGATGGGGGGGTGTTGGATGGGATGGGCGGGTGGGTTGGATGGGATGGGAAGGCGTGTTGGATGGGATGGGCAGGTGTGTTGGATGGGATGGGGAGGTGTGTTGGATGGGATGGGCACGTGTGTTGGATGGGATGGGGAGGTGTGTTGGATGGGATGGGGAGGTGTGTTGGATGGGATGGGGAGGTGTGTTGGATGGGATGGGGAGGCGTGTTGGATGGGATGGGCAGGTGTGTTGGATGGGATGGGGAGGCGTGTTGGATGGGATGGGGAGGCGTGTTGGATGGGATGGGCAGGTGTGTTGGATGGGATGGGGAGGCGTGTTGGATGGGATGGGGAGGCGTGTTGGATGGGATGGGCAGGTGGGTTGGATGGGATGGGCAGGTGTGTTGGATGGGATGGGGAGGCGTGTTGGATGACTGGTTGGAGGATTGGTTTTGGGGTAAACTGTTCAACGGCTGTGAGCAATACGTTCCTCCATCCACCGCCTATAGGAATGACAGAATGATGAGCGGACAGAATTTATTGATTCGTATTTTAGCTTTAATCCTTTGGCTCAGTATGCACCCTGACTAAAGTGATAAGTAACTGCTCTAATTTAATGCTTTCAACAATTTTACAGTTCAGAACTACACTGGGATCCTCTTGCAGCCTTCATGAAAACATCATTTTGCAACAAGGAGTTGCAGAAACACTCAGCAGATGAACCAGCCCAGTGACTCCTGAAGGTGTCAGCTGTTGCTGCTGCTTTGTATTCATCTCTGAAGGAACGCTGCGGTTGCTAACCTTTGTTAGCATTTTCATAAAAATGGCCTCCGTTTGATGGTTTATACTTTGTTGTTAGAGAAATAAGACACCACCAGGAGAGAGAGAGAGGGAGAGAGAGGAGAGAGAGAGAGAGAGAGAGAGAGAGAGAGAGAGAGAGAGAGAGAGAGAGAGAGAGAGAGAGAGAGAGAGAGAGAGAGAGAGAGAGAAGATATGAGAGTAGTTGAGGCTATCTTCTGTCATTTAGAGAATATCAGAGATGTTCATGGCGTTAAGAGGTGGAAATATAAGTCACACCAAACTGCAAGACAGAACGTGACTGGAAGGGTTTTTCCCTCAGCAGAAGGGAAAAGAACAATAGAAGCGAAGCTCCTCCCTCCGTTAGTCTCAGTGTTAGCATGTTCAGACAGGTGCTGAGCTGTGATGGATGTCTTCAGAGACACTCGTTCATCTTCATGCACCTCTTTCTTTTGAAGCATCAGCGTCTCAACACCGACGTCTAATGGATGACTTGTTCAGACAGGAACACAGAGCGGCCTCCATGTGTCTATCCACCTCCCATCCTCCATCCTCCCATCCCTCAATCTGACTTGGTTTTCACTCCCCAACTGTAGCTCTGCAACGTTTATACTATTACAAGGAAGATTATGTTCAGAATCACAATATTTACAGTTCATGGGCACATGACTGTGTCAACACACAGCAGGAAGCAGAAGATCAAATGACAGCCAGGAAAAAAGGACAGTGGGAAAAATAAAATACCAAGATAAACAATAAGTTCATCTGCCTAAACCGTGCACATCGTAGCCATGTGTGATGTTCCAGCGTGACTACAGCACGTTGGACGGTGTCATGGTTTTAATCAGGACATGCTCACACACAGCAGACTGAATGACACCACAAGACGTCCTTCATCTGACCTGAGCCTTCGTCTGACCTGAACCTTCATCTGACCTGAACCTTCATCTGACCTGAACCTTCATCTGACCTGAGCCTTCATCTGACCTGAACCTTCGTCTGACCTGAACCTTCATCTGACCTGAACCTTCATCTGACCTGAGCCTTCATCTGACCTGAACCTTCATCTGACCTGAGCCTTCATCTGACCTGAACCTTCATCTGACTGGAACCTTCATCTGACCTGAGCCTTCATCTGACCTGAGCCTTCATCTGACCTGAACCTTCATCTGACCTGAGCCTTCATCTGACCTGAACCTTCATCTGACCTGAGCCTTCATCTGACCGGAACCTTCATCTGACTGGAACCTTCATCTGACCTGAGCCTTCATCTGACCTGAGCCTTCATCTGACCTGAACCTTCATCTGACCTGAACCTTCATCTGACCTGAACCTTCATCTGACCTGAGCCTTCATCTGACCTGAACCTTCATCTGACTGGAACCTTCATCTGACCTGAGCCTTCATCTGACCTGAGCCTTCATCTGACCTGAACCTTCATCTGACCTGAGCCTTCATCTGACCTGAACCTTCATCTGACCTGAACCTTCATCTGACCTGAACCTTCATCTGACCTGAGCCTTCATCTGACCTGAACCTTCATCTGACCTGAGCCTTCATCTGACCTGAACCTTCGTCTGACCTGAACCTTCATCTGACCTGAACCTTCATCTGACCTGAGCCTTCATCTGACCTGAACCTTCATCTGACCTGAGCCTTCATCTGACCTGAACCTTCATCTGACCTGAGCCTTCATCTGACCTGAGCCTTCATCTGACCTGAGCCTTCATCTGACCTGAACCTTCATCTGACCTGAGCCTTCATCTGACCTGAACCTTCATCTGACTGGAACCTTCATCTGACCTGAGCCTTCATCTGACCTGAGCCTTCATCTGACCTGAACCTTCATCTGACCTGAGCCTTCATCTGACCTGAACCTTCATCTGACCTGAGCCTTCATCTGACCTGAGCCTTCATCTGACTGGAACCTTCATCTGACCTGAGCCTTCATCTGACCTGAGCCTTCATCTGACCTGAGCCTTCATCTGACCTGAGCATTCATCTGACTGGAACCTTCATCTGACCTGAGCCTTCATCTGACCGGAACCTTCATCTGACCTGAACCTTCATCTGACCTGAACCTTCATCTGACCTGAACCTTCATCTGACCTGAGCCTTCATCTGACCTGAGCCTTCATCTGACCTGAACCTTCATCTGACCTGAACCTTCATCTGACCTGAACCTTCATCTGACCTGAGCCTTCATCTGACCGGAACCTTCATCTGACCTGAGCCTTCATCTGACCTGAACCTTCATCTGACCGGAAGCTTCATCTGAACTGACGCTTCATCTGACCTGAACCTTCATCTGACCTGAGTCTTCATCTGACCTGAACCTTCATCTGACCTGAACCTTCATCTGACCTGAGCCTTCATCTGACCTGAACCTTCATCTGACCTGAACCTTCATCTGACCTGAGACTTCATCAGACCTGAACCTTCAGCTGACCTGAGCCTTCATCTGAACTGAGCCTTCATCTGAACTGAGATTTCATCTGACCTGAACCTTCAGCTGACCTGAACCTTCATATGACCGGAACCTTCATCTGAACTGAGCCTTCATCTGAACTGAGCCTTCATCTGACCTGAAACCTCATCTGAACTGAAGCTTCATCTGACCTGAACCTTCATCTGAACTGAGCCTTCATGTGAACTGAACCTTCATCTGACCTGAAACTTCATCTGAACTGAGCCTTCATCTGAACTGAAACTTCATCTGAACTGAAACTTCATCTGAACTGAGCCTTCATCTGACCTGAGACGTCCTCTGAACTGAGGCCTGGACACCACGGACATGGACCACCACGGGTTTGCAGCACAGGAAGAGTTCTGACATGGAAATATGATGCTGTGCAACTGGACACACACACACACACACACACACACACACACACACACACACACACACACACACACACACATATATCTAAAATGATGTATACATAATTGTGTGTGTGTGTGTGTGTGTATATATATATGTATGTGTGTGTGTTTGTGTGTGTGTTTGTGTGTGTATACATACATGGCGGCACGGTGGTGAAGTGGTTAGTGCAGTTGCCTCACAGCAAGAAGGTCCTGGGTTCGAGCCCCGGAGTAGTCCAACCTTGGGGGTGGTCCCTGGTCGTCCTCTGTGTGGAGTTTGCATGTTCTCCCCGTGTCTGTGTGGGTTTCCTCCGGGGGCTCCGGTTTCCTCCCACAGTCCAAACGCATGGAGGTCAGGTGAGTCAAACACATGTAGGTCAGGTGAGTCACCGTACTAAATTGTCTCTAGGTATGAATGGGTGTGTGTGTGTGTGTGTGTGTGTGTGTGACGGCCCTGTGTGATGGCCTGGCGGCCTGTCCAGGGTGTCTCCCCGCCTGCCGCCCAATGACTGCTGGGATAGGCTCCAGAATCCCCGCGACCCTGAGAGCAGGGTAAGTGGTGGATGGATACCCCCCCCCCCACACACACACACACCTAAGGACAATTTGGTACGGCTGATTCACCTGACCTGCATGTCTTTGGACTGTCGGAGGAAACCGGAGCACCTGGAGGAAACCCACGCAGACACGGGGAGAACATGCAAACTCCACACAGAGGACGACCCGGGACCACCCCCAAGGTTGGACAACATTACCTTACATTCCATTCCAGTCATGTAGTCTGACACTTTTAACCAAAGCGACTTACAATAAGTGCATCATTTACTGTAGGAAGTCAGGAGAACTACTAGTCATCAGAGGTCATAAGTGCATCTAAACAAGCATCTAAGAGCAAAACCAGTGCTACAGTAAAAGAGCAAGAAAGAGTTTTTTTTTTAAATGAGTGAATACAATAAGTACTAAGAACAAGTAACAGGGTACCAGTAGTTCTTAAAGAGGTGAGTTTTCAACCTGTGTTGAAAGATGGGCAGCGACTCCGCTGTCCTGACATCAGTGGGGAGTTCATTCCACCACTGTGGGGCCAGGACAGAACAGAGCCGGGACCGGGTCGATCGGCAGCAGGGGCCTCTGAGCGACGGGGCAACCAGGCGTCCCGAGGCAGCAGAGCCAAGTGGTGGGGCGGGGGTGTAGGGCTTGACCATGGCCTGGAGCTAGGAAGGAGCTGCTCCTTTCACTGCCCTGTAGGCTAGCACCAGAGTCTTAAACTGGATGCGAGCAGCTACTGGGAGCCAGTGTAGGGACATGAGAAGGGGAGTTGTGTGGGAGAACTTAGGGTGGTTGAACACCAGACAACCTGCAGCTTTCTGAACAAGCTCCAGAGGTCTGATGGCCGACGCCGGGGCGCCAGCAAGGAGGAAGTTGCCGTAGTCCAGCCAGGAGATGACCAGAGCCTGGATGAGCACCTGTGCCGTCTCGTCGGTGAGGAATGGGAGAATCCTCCTGATGTTATAGAGGAGAAATCTGCAGGAGCGAGCAACCGATGCAACGTTTGCAGCAAATGACAGTTGGTCATCCAGGATCACACCCAGACTCCTCGCAGTCCTCAAGTTGGCGTCGCCACGGTGTTGTCAATGGTGATGGCCAGGTGTCGGTGTGGGCTTGAACCCAGAACCTTCTTGCTGTGAGGCGCCCGTACTAACCATTGCACCACCATGCCACTAAAGCAGATTCAAGTTTTTCAAAACCTAATCCAAAACTTTTAAGGATTTATTGTAACTTTGTGTGTGGGCCCTGTGATAGTCTGGCGGCCTGTCCAGGGTGTCTCCCTGCCTGCTGTCCAATGACTGCTGGGATAGGCTCCAGCATCCTGCGACCCTATGTAGGATAAGCGGTTTGGATAATGGATGGATGGCTATATATATATATATATATATATATATATATATATATATATATATATATATATATATATATATGAACTTAGCACAAAAAGTAAGGAAATGTGTGTTTGGTAGATGATGTCTTTGTTGTAACAAAGCTTCTTGGCAGTAAATCTTCTATCAGGCAGCTGATGGTCAGCACCTGGGGTACCAGAAGCTCAACACAAGAGTCAATAGCAGCAGCAAAATAAGCTGTTTGGCATTGATAGAGGAGATCTGGCAAATTTTTCATGGGCGCAACCCACATACTCAGCTCTGCAGCTCATCCCACAAATGCATGTTCCTTACACATGTGGCGCCATTTAAAAGGCACATAACCAGGCTTTCCAACGGTATAAGATTTACTGCCAAGAAGCATTGTCACAACAAAGACATAATCTACCAAACACACATTTCCTCACTTTCTGTGCTAAGTATATATATATATATATATATATATATATATATATATATATATATATAAATATATATATATATATGTGTGTGTGTGTGTGTGTGTGTGTGAATGTGTGTGTGTGTGTGTGTGTATATATGTGTGTGAGTGTGTGTGTGGCTCGGTGCTGTAAAGTGGAAAAAGACTGGAAAAGAACAATGACAAACAGCACAATAAGAAAGACAAATTAAAAGGCATTTTAAAAGTGTTACTTAAATCAGTCAACAAAGAACAGCCTTCTCTCTCTCTCTCTCCCTGTCGTTTGCAGTCAGAACGTCCTGTGACGTCACAACAGACTCGCTCCTTCTGCCCTCGTGCCTGTTCTCCAGGATGACTGCTGGCTTCGGGATGACGTCACGCGTCGCTCCGCCCCGATGGAAAGTCGCTCTTTGCGTTCATTTCATTCCTGCTCTCATTCCGCGCATTCTTCACATCTGTCAGTGCGTTACGCCTTCTCCTACCGGCCCCAAAACACCAGAATAACTTTACACACTCTCCAAAATTAATAAGATCACCTTCCAAAAGAAAAAAGCGCAAAGCGGGCCGTGTTGTTGTGTGTGCATGATCAGTAGCGGAGGTGGTGGAGGAGGAGGTAAGTTTCCATGCTAGTTGGCGGTGTGAGAACTGGCTGCAGAGTTGCGTTAGTTGGCGTCGCGCTGGTGTGTCGTGTGCGCCGCGGCTTCACGGTTTTGTCCAGACTGGCGTCTCGTCTGCCTTCTGAGCAAGACGAGCGCACCTTCCTCTTTTCCAACTCTCTTTCCATCGAGCACGCTGCGTGGCCGAGTCTCGCCGCCGCCGCCGCTGCCGCCTGTTGCGGCGGCGGCGGCGAGACTCGGCCCCCTCCCGGTGCTTGTGCACGGCACCACCAACACCTCCTGACATGTTCGGGAGCAGAAGCCCGACATAACGCCCGCATAACAGCCCGTCAGAGCGGCGTGTCCTGCGCCACCAGCTCGCCAGCTCCCGCCGGGAACGGGGATCTGTTAAAAGCTAATTTATCATTCTTCTTCTCCTCCGTCTTCTTCTTCTCCTCGTTGTTCTTCTTCTTCTTCTTCTCCTTGTTCTTCTTCTTCTTCTCCTTGTTCTTCTTCTTCTTCTTGTTATTGTATGAAGGCGAGCGTGAGACGAGATGAGGAGTAAAGCGTTGCTGTCTTCCTCCGCAGGCTCGCCCCAGGCCGGCTCGGGGACCTGGACGGGGGGAAAGCCGCACTGAGCCGCCGCCGCCGCCGCCGCCGACCGACCGACCGACCGACTTGTTGCTTCAACGCTTCGCCGCGGTGGATTTCTGTTCCCGTCGTCGTCCAACTTTGTGTAAGTACGCACGGCCGTTGTTGCTGTTGTTGTTTGGTCGGTCGCGGAAAAACAACCGAACCGCCTGAGTTCGGTGGTCCACTTTTAAACGGACCGGCCCGACACGCGGTGGACGGTTGGGGGAAAGTGTTTATCACGTCGACTGTGGCAGAACGGACCCCGTCCTCCTCTGCCCAGCTCGAGGCTCCTTTCTTCTGCTAAACATCCACCCCAGTGTGTCCGTCCGTGTGTGTGTGTGTGTGTGTCCGTGTGTGTGTGTGTAACGTTGTGGAGGCCTGTGCAGAGACTCCGGCTGATGTTTCTGGACGTTGTGCTGGTTCTGCTGTTGAGCAGCTCCTCTGGGAGACCCACTCCCTGTATGAACACATCCACTTCTGGGTCTTTTGTTCGGGTTTCTCTCTTGCCGTGGCATATCCGCCTCCTACCGGGCTCTGCTGAGCCCAGGCGAAGGGCTGCACTGGGCTGGCTGGGCTGGGCTGGGCTGGTCTGAAAAGTTTGCCCGGCTCTCCAGTGCTGGGTCAGATGGTTCCTAAGACGTGGCTAAGCGGCACATGACGGCGGTACCTGGCTGACACCGGAGGCTGGCGTGCAGGAGTGGGATGGATGAGAGTCCTCAGAGCCAGGCTTGGGGCTTGGGGCGTGGAGCGGGATTCTGACACCTGGAGAGCTTTAAGGGCAGAACGAGGGCTCCGTCTCAGACCGGTCCTCCTGTAAACGAGGAGAGCCCCGTCAGGTCTCTGTTGTATCTGCTTGTACTTTAGTGTCCCGGTGAGCAGCTGCAGGTCACTCCAGCTGCTTTTGTAAAACGTGCACCACTATGAAGAACCAGAGAAGTTTTCCAAGCTGAACAAAGGGGACCAGTCTGCAGGTTCTGTCCAGCCGGGCGGGATGTTCCTGTCTCTGTGCCGGTTGTGTGTCAGGATGTAGAATTACTGATGGGCTGCTGAATAATTTGAATGTTCATTCTGCTCTGCATTTCATCTCCAAACACAAGTGGTTGGCTCGCTCCAAAAGGCTTCCCCCTTCTTTCCCATGAATTACATGTCACAAACCGCTGCCGGCGGATTGTCTAAATGGGAGCATGGTTCTTCATTACAGCTGAACAGTGCCTAGGTGACGGGGTTTCTCGCCGGAGTCCTCTGACATGGCTTTTGTCATTTACAGTAAACAGACTGACTTCAGTCAGACCTGATCCCAGACACGTTCGTTCACATGGTCAGAAGTAAATCTAGCTGGAGCTGAAAAAAGAAAAACGCAGGATAGCAATAGATGCTTTGTTCTGCTCTTATGTAAGTGGTGGACCTGTTGGACGGAGGCCTGCACAACATGTCCACGTGCAGGAATCCCATATTGTCTTTGCCCTCATCAGTCTCTGCTTTTGAAACCTGCGTGTTATAAACAAGTGTGGAAACTAAAATAGAGTTTATGTTTTACTACTGCTAAATAATTTAAGAGAGATGGCGCCATAGATGATGTGTGCTCGTATGGGATGCACCTCAGTATATTTGTCTGTGGTAGTGTGTGAGGTTAATGGTCAAGATGAAATAACCGACTCATAAATGGCTTATACACTATGACTAGAGGCCTGATTTAATATGCAAAACTGGATTCGAGCACATATGCATAGATGATTAACGTGTGATGATTAACCCATACAATGGAAGTTCACATCAGTTCATTTTTATTCTTTAAGTTGTGCATCCATTTTTCAGTCTTTTTGAGTTTTTCCACGAACCGTCTTCAGTTTTGACAATAAAGAAACGTGCACATGTCAGTGGTGGGATGTGGATTGTGAAGACAATGCCAGGCCGGCGGGACGCTGTCTCACGCCACTCGTCCATGTTGATAGCCTGTTAGCTTTGTTCACCTGCAGCGTTTTGCGTTTTGTGTGCAAGTGTAGAACAAACGAGCAAGTTGCAGCTGTGTGTTGTGTCTTTTGAAGCACACAGGTGTCGCCTGACAGGCGCTGGCCAGACTAACCTTGTAGCATCTTAGTTTTGCTGCTGTGTTCGGGGGACCCCCGTGCGGACGGACCCGTCCGTCCTGTGGCGTGAGCGAGCTTCATCTGCCTGCCTGCTGCCCTCGTTAATCAGCTGCTCGTTACAGCCAAGTTGGCACCTCTTTCCTTGTGTCTCGCTGGAGGTGAACTGGATTTGGTTTTAAACACAGTTTTTGCTGTACTCATGAAATAACACGACCGTTGGCTCAAGTTTCACTTGAGATACACGGAGGCATCAGTGCTGAAATGAGAAGTCTGTTAACTGATGAGTCAACTGATAATCAATTGTTTTAGTTATATATCTATTAAAAGTACAAAACTTGCTGGTCACACGTTGGCTGCCTTCCTCCCACATCTAATGTAGTGTCGATATAAAGTGAATAATTTTTTTGGGCCAAGTAATCGTTTAAGACATCACGTTGGTTTCTGGGAATTCAGGGTGTCCTTGCTTTGGACATGGACTCACTTAATGAGTAGTTGATTCCTTGAATCAGTTGATCGATGAGTTGATAATGATGCGAGTCACAGCTGTCAGAGGTGTAATGTGTACATGTAGTCATCCGTTAGAGATGGACCCTGGAACCGAGTCTGTGATGGAGCCGGTTCCTTACAGCTGGACCGTGTGGCCTGGTGGCAGCAACACACTCTGTGTTGAGGCCGGGTTCGTAGAATGAAGACGTATTCCACCAGACGCATCAGGCTGTTGTCTAACAAAGCAAACCAAACGCTGACCAGCGGGCCCGCTGGACCTGTCTTCGTGTGCAGCTGATGAAGGTGGTACCGGAGGAGGTGAGAGAGCCCAAGATGCCGCCTGGAAAGCTCGTTGTCTTGCTAAAGGGCCGTGTTGTGAAAAGCGGCGGTGCCCTGCAGCAGCAGAGAGAAAGAAAGACTTCAAATCATCATTTGTAGAATAATGGGTCGCTGCCTTTAAACACACACGAAGGATGGCCTGGATTTAAACACACACGATGGATGGCCTGGATTTAGGACTGTTGGGTTTGACGGCAAAGCGGAGGTTTGAACATTTGCAGGACACATTCGGACGCCTCATATGAGGTATCTAATTATGACTGTTTTTCTGCCTATGACCTGTCTTGACTGTGTGTGCCCTTATCATATATTCTTAGCATGGTGTGTTTAGATTATACCTTCAGTCAGACAACACTCCTATTTCCATAGAAACCCCAGGAAAAGCTGACAGCCACGCTGTTTGTTTTACTTAAATATTTTGAAGGCTGTAGTATATACGAGCGTCTTTATTTCTGACCGCGGTCCGCAGTAAAACCGTGTTCCTCTGTGGCGTAGTGACGGTGAGGATCAGGATGGAAGAAGTCTGGCGTTTCACAGTTACTAGTGATCGAGATGTTATCTGGTTTACACTGGGATCAGCGTGGCTCAGATGGTCTTTACACACGTCCTTGTTCTCAGCCTCTGAATTTGTTGAATTCTTTATGGAGGACGGACAGATGTTGGACACGGTTGGACATAATTGAGAGTACAATTTGACATGCACTTCAGGATTATGGTCTAATTCTGTTCTGATAAGTGTCCAAGAAGTTCCACATGGGAATATGAACGCATAATGTATTCCCCAGTTTAGTCAAAATGATAAAATGGCGGTGTTCTTTTTTTTTTTTTTTTTTGCAGCAGCAGCCGTGTTTGGTTAGTAAAAAAGATGTATGATCTTTGATTTCTTGCAGACGCTGGGTCATTAGTTATATAGTGAGACCAGACGTGTTGCTCGTGTAGAAGGACAACCGGAAGCATCCCAGTTTTCCAGAAAAACAATGCTCCCGCCTGCTTCCAGACGGTGTGCCCCGAAGTAAACCCAGCTCCAGAAAGGGAATTTCAGAATATGAGCAGTTTGAGTCCGGCCACCAGAAATTAAAAGCTGGCTGCAGACGTCATCTAAGTCAATCTGTTTCAGCGCTGCAGCCATAAAATGACTGCCCGCTACTGAGTGCACTTTGGCCTTGTCAACCACCTCTGTAAGTGCATTACCACTTTGTCTCCATATGTGTAATTATGGCCAAGTTGCTATGTATAATTTTTCGCCCGTTAACACTGAACTGCTCAGCCTTTGACCGTTTGTAATAATGAGTCCAATGAATGGAGCCTTAAAGTTTTGTAAAAAGGCACAAAATGTTTTCTGAACTTTGGAAATCAAACAGTTGAAGCATTTTACTATACTGGCCCTATGATTTACACCAGACGCCATTGTTCTCAGTCACTTTCACATGAGAAAAAAAAATCTGGACAAATTGTTGTCTTTGGCCCTTTTGGGACGGTGTCAGTTTGATCAGGAGAGATGTGGTGATGAGAATTATTACCTCTCCAGAAAAAGAAAAATGTTGGTGATTTTTCCAGCAACCTGAAATTAGCCTGCATTTTGCTGTCTTGGTATTGCAGATAGTTACTGACATGTACACCCGGTGTTTCCATCACAACAGAGATGAGGAAGACTATCGATGAAGGCTCCAGGTGTTGCTGGTGCGTTTTTACTGTAGGTGACCAGGTATCAAACTGAGCTGGGGATTTTAGAAGTGAAGTGATGCTGTGTGACACATTTGCACAGATGTGTCCCTGAATTACCACGCTGGCTCAGTAAGTTATTTTACTGTCTGTTGGACTGGCTGATGTTTCCCATGTGTGCATGAGAAAATCAAATGACTGACCTGCCCTCGTAACGCTGAAGCCTTCCAGAGGGGCCCGTGATCACCCTTCATTAAAGTGCACTTATTCAGAAATGATTTGTATATGGAGACATTCCACTTTCTCTGCCATCCGTCTCTCACTCATCTACGTCTTCATTTGGATTAAAACAAAATTAAAATTAACGTCCTCATGATGAGACCCAGTTTTTCTGCAATATATAAACCATGAATCATTAGATGAGTCACTTTCTGAAACCACTATAAACATTTGGTTTCTTGGCCACAGTGAAAGCAGGAAATCCAGACTTCAACAACTTCCTCTGCCGGCGCGGGCCGCTGTGGCGGCGGTGGTTTTAAGTGCAGGGCTTCCCACTAGCGAGAAGAAGATGTACGCCCATGGAACAAAGGCACAGTCACTTCATTTACTGAAACTGTTTGTAATTTGCGGCCTGTATTCAAACGTGGCCAATTCAGTCTCTCTGGCACCGTATTCCCCAGGCTGCTGCTTGTAATAAATCCCCACAAGACCTTTCATCAATGGCTGCTCTATTGTTATCATGGCCGACACAGATCGGGCAGCCTCCTGTGGCCGGAGGTGCACTGGATTCAGACACAGCCAGACTCCAGGGCTTCTCTCCTGCATTAGCATGCTCGCTGTGGCCGGTGCAGGAGGGGAATCGGTTTGAGTCGAGGTGCAGCCGTGCCATGCTTTCCTCTGCTCCTGACGTTGTGCTCTCTGTTTATGAATGGTAGAGATGTTCCTGTTGACTAGTGAAATATGGTTAAATCTTATAAACCGGTAAGCCACTCTGTCTTTGACTGAGCACTTTTCTGCCCATGTCTCTGTTGGGCTGAAGGTTTACACGCTTCTCTGTTGGGGTTTCACCTTTCTAAATGTCCAGGTAAGTTCTGCTTATTGACAGCATGTGTTCCTTCAAGCTCGTTTTAATGATTTTCATGTCAGTCAAAGTCTGCCACCTAAGAGGAACAGATGGAAACTTGGATTCATTCCAGGAATTTTCGCTAAAATGTCAAAAGGAGAGACAGTGGCAGTACATTTATCGTGGGAGCAGCACATTGTACGAAGGTTGAGTAACTAAAGGAATGACTGACATTGAAGTTTCCCATAAGATATGTTCAATCCCTGAAACGTTTCCATCTCCTTCCTACTGACGCTGTTGACTGAACGGCTAAATGCTCTACTTGCAGTTTGCTATGGGATTAGTTTTTCAGACAGACTCTGATCTCGAAAACTGTTTGATAAACCAGAAATCGTTGTAAAAGGCAACACATTGTTAAATCCATCTGCTGTAGTCACGCATGCAGGGCTGCTCATTCTTACAAGGCGGCGCTTGGCCACGCGAGATCGGCATCCGCTGAAGCTAGCCAGGCCACGTTACGCTGATGACTCCACGCTTGGCTTCAGATGGTTCAGTCACGGCAGTGAACGGCCTCACAATGGGAATATTTCCACAGGTGAAAATGAAGTTTTAACTTTTTGATCAGTTTCACATTAATGTCCCAGTGACCTTCTTTCAATTATGCATCAGTGAAGCTGTCTGTACTGTGTTTTATTGTAATTTGTTAAACGTGGTGCACACAGCATGCTGTCATGGAAGGACAGATTGGTCCATCTCAGATTTAAATGGAGATTTATTGGAATGATGAATTGTGTTGAAGGATCAATCAGCCCTCTGTAATACATTTGGACCGTCTGAACACCCAGCTGAAGGATTTTCTCTGTCCTTGGTTTTCTGCGAGACAGAACTGGAGACGTTGTGACCTGCATTGTTGGTGAACTGGGTTGCCCGTACGGTGGGTTCGACGGCGCTCGGTGCTTTCTCGTAGTAAAGCCGTCAGAGTACACGTCATTTGAACGGCTCCCAGTGATTATATTCAGGGCTTTGTTCAGGAGGATCCTTGTTAAGACGGATTTATGTAGAGCTTCAAGAGGTTAAGCAGAATATCTCTTAACTGTTGAATTGGCCCTAAAAATGTGCCTGTTTTAACATCACGTTTTAAAATGAACATTCCAGCAATTAGCCTGAATATAGTGTCAGAAGAACATTACGCTGTCAGCCCACCCTGCCGTTCCAGCAGAGGACAGGTGTGAGCTCTGAGGGTTGGATGAGGTAAACCAGTATCCCTGTGATGGTGGTCAGACAGATTTATGTAATGTTATTTGTCCTTCGCTGTGACTCAGTTTGTACTGGTTATGCTGGTTCAACCAGCATGTCTCCGTAAGGACGGTGACGCCTCCAAGCTTCAGTGTGTCACAGCGGCCTAGACGGGAACTACAAGTACACATAAAGATATGAAAAACACAATAAATAATCCCCACAATGACAACAAAGCAGGGTGTTTTCTGGAAGAAAAATGGCACTTGACTTTTCTGCTGGGATTGTAGAAGTGTCACCTGATGTGCAGGACTTGTGCAGGAGTGGAGGAAAAGAGGCGAAACAGAAAGAGGGGGAACAGAAAGAGGGGAAAAAGCAGAGTAAATATAGAAGAGGTGAGACGGGGCTACAGATGGACCTGCACAGCCACATGCAAATGGTGGCCGTCGTGCTCATCTCTGTCATTTGTTGTTGTTGTTGTTGTTTTTTTCATGCCCGTCTGCACGTATGCTGGATGAGCCGGCGAGCAGCGCTGGACCGGCTCCACTCTCATAACTGTCAGGAGATCCTTTATCTGACGGACCTTTATTTACTGCTTTAATTTCCGGAGCTTTATGTGTTGCCGTCGCTGCAGCGCCGTGTGACAGCGCGCTACGCAGGCTGGAATGCATGGCATAGCTTTATAAAGAGAACCTCCTCCATGCCTTCATGACACATTTGGTATGGACGGCAGAATGCCTTGTTTTATTTCAGAGGTGGGGTCCAGTCGGCAGTGCAACAAGTGATGTTCTGTGTTTGGTTGATGGTTGTTTACCTTGGCTGGTGTGTGTGTGTGGCGAGCAGGCGGGACGGCTGAGCGGCTGGCTGCATGGTGGCGGTGCTATCTGTCTGCAGTTTGAGCAAGGCAGATTGGACTGCTTTGATAGCACCTGTAAATCAATCTCGTGCACCGCAAACAGAGATTGATCCCAGAGAGGCTTGATGGAGGCTGAGTCCAGGTCTCAGATTTGAGCCGGATGACATCAGACAGATTCACTGCTGTTTAAGGAGGCATGAAACAAATACCTGGGCGAGAACAGAGGGACTATTAGCGAGCTTGCTAGCCCCTCCATCTTTGGACATTTGGAAATTGACTTTGAAAAGCTTGTTTACTGATTCGTCAGTACTCCTCATTGTGCAGATTAAGTCATGAAACCCCGAGGACAACGTCCTACACAACACATCAGGGATTTTCTCTCAGGTGCAACGTGACGTACAAGTGTACTTTCATGATATAGAATTTTATTGAATTTGAGAATGTGTGTCTTATGACCCTGGTGAAGGGTTTATCCCTGTCTCTGCATCACGTTGACTCTTCTTTGGTGGAATTACAGCCTGGTTGTGTTTCTTAATAAGACAGGCTGATCCTCGTGTTCATCAGGGCATTGTTTTCGACATTTTGATTTATCGTAGAGGATCTCTGCATGGCCGAACTTCACCCTCGGCGTTACACGCTGAAATGCTGCAGCCACTTCAGTGAATAGCATTCAGAGTATCTGTTTTTTTTCTTTTTTGGGATATTCTCTGAAGCCCGTAACTCGGTTTCTCAAGGACCTGGCACATAGACGTGCTCCACTTTTCATTCCACAAACATGTTATTCCAGAGATAATTAATCTATTCAAATGACATAACCTGCAAATGGAATTTCAGTGATGTCTGTTATTGTAAATGTGCATAATTGGCTGTGTGTCGCTCAAAGACAAAGTGGCATACTTTTGACATTTCTGTAATAATTAGGCTGAGGCCGGTGTATGGCTCTACAGCATGCAGAAAACATGAGTTTTGTAATCACACGGTAATTATAGTTTTCAACTGTGTTGCCTTAACTACTGTGGGCCATTATGGGGTGCACAAAAGTCATTCACAGAATCATTATTGCACCCTCTGAGATAACGGCACAAAAGAACTCCACATGGAAAATTACATTCGAGACCTCTCATCTGCTGTTTCATTACCTTGCTCTGTCTGACGGGACAAATGGCTTCTCTTAATTTAAGGAGCTGAATTCCAGCTTGGCGAGTGGTTTATGTAATCTGATGGTAAGTGTCATTTTCCACAATGCCATGTCACAGCAACCCCCCCCTCCCCCGCGTCCTGGTTACCACATTCACTTGTTGCTTTGCAGGCTAGCCCCCCACTCCCCACGCCCCCCACCCCCATGGCGCCTCACAAAAAGGACCATTTCCATGGTGTTCACCCTGCACAGGCGGCAGTATGCAATTATCTGTTATCTTCAAGTGTTTCCACAGGTGACATTCATACCTCCCCATGGCAGTCCTAATTAGTCCACAGATTCTGAGGTACTAAGATACCGACAACTCTGCTCCGTTATTCACATGTCTGACATCTCAGGAACCGTCAGGGACACGGGAGAACACTGTATGCTAGATAGCTTAGAACTTCCCAATCTGTCACTCGTCTGTTCATGTGATCAGAAATCCCACAGATGATGCAGAATGACTCAGTAGATCAAACAATTACACACATCAGTGGATTATTGTTATTTATTGGCTAGTTTTCTTTTTAAATCCAACCCCCATGAAGTGACACACATTCCCTTTCTGGTTCTGCTTCCATGTCCAACATCGGTCTGATGACAGCTGAGAGTCTGTCAAGAGCTTGATGTGGAGGCTGGACGGTAGGGAGAGGATGGAGAGATGGACTGTAGGGAGAGGGCGGAGAGACGGATGGACGGTAGGGAGAGGACGGAGAGATGGATGGACGGTAGGGAGAGGATGGAAGGATGGACAGTAGGGAGAGGATGGAGGTATCACAGAGACTTGATCCTCACTGTTGGCTTAATAAGTCGTTCCTATAGAAGACTCCTCCCACTGTGTCTTATCGATATAGGTCTTAATTGTAAAACAGTACTTTCATGGAATTGCTGAGGAGCGATAGAAAAAAGGTTTATGTCGGTTCACTTTCACCACAACATGTCTCTTTTATTCACCACAACATGTCTCTTTTGTTCACCACATGTCTTTTGTTCACCACAACATGTCTCTTTTGTTCACCACACCATGTCTCTTTTGTTCACCACAACATGTCTTCTATTTACCACAACATGTCTTCTATTCACCACAACATGCCTCTTTTATTCACCACAGCATGTCTCTTTTGTTCACCACAACATGTCTCTTTTGTTCACCACAACATGTCTCTTTTGTTCACCACAACATGTCTCTTTTGTTCACCACATGTCTTCTATTCACCACAACATGTCTTCTATTCACCACAACATGCCTCTTTTATTCACCACAGCATGTCTCTTTTGTTCACCACAACATGTCTCTTTTGTTCACCACAACATGTCTCTTTTGTTCACCACAACATGTCTCTTTTGTTCACCACAACATGTCTCTTTTGTTCACCACAACATGTCTCTTTTGTTCACCACATGTCTTCTATTCACCACAACATGTCTTCTATTCACCACAACATGCCTCTTTTATTCACCACAGCATGTCTCTTTTGTTCACCACAACATGTCTCTTTTGTTCACCACAACATGTCTCTTTTGTTCACCACAGCATGTCTCTTTTGTTCACCACAACATGCCTCTTTTATTCACCACAGCATGTCTCTTTTGTTCACCACAACATGCCTCTTTTATTCACCACAGCATGTCTCTTTTGTTCACCTGTTCACCACAACATGCCTCTTTTATTCACCACAGCATGTCTCTTTTGTTCACCTGTTCACCACAACATGTCTCTTTTGTTCACCACAACATGTCTCTTTTGTTAACCACAGCATGTCTCTTTTGTTCACCACAACATGTCTTCTATTCACCACAACATGTCTTCTATTCAGCACAACATGCCTCTTTTATTCACCACAGCATGTCTCTTTTGTTCACCACAACATGTCTCTTTTGTTAACCACAGCATGTCTCTTTTGTTCACCACAACATGTCTTCTATTCACCACAACATGTCTTCTATTCACCACAACATGTCTCTTTTATTCACCACAGCATGTCTCTTTTGTTCACCACAACATGTCTCTTTTGTTCACCACATGTCTCTTTTGTTCACCACAACATGTCTTCTATTCACCACAACATGTCTCTTTTATTCACCACAGCATGTCTCTTTTGTTCACCACACCATGTCTCTTTTGTTCACCACAACATGTCTCTTTTGTTCACCACAACATGTCTCTTTTGTTCACCACAGCATGTCTCTTTTGTTCACCACAACATGTCTTCTATTCACCACAACATGTCCTCTATTCACCACAGCATGTCTCTTTTGTTCACCACAGCATGCCTCTTTTATTCACCACAGCATGTCTCTTTTGTTCACCACAACATGTCTCTTTTGTTCACCACAACATGCCTCTTTTATTCACCACAGCATGTCTCTTTTGTTCACCACAACATGTCTCTTTTGTTCACCACAACATGTCTCTTTTGTTAACCACAGCATGTCTCTTTTGTTCACCACAACATGTCTTCTATTCACCACAACATGTCTTCTATTAACCACAACATGCCTCTTTTATTCACCACAACATGTCTCTTTTGTTCACCACAACATGTCTCTTTTGTTCACCACAGCATGTCTCTTTTGTTCACCACAGCATGTCTCTTTTGTTCACTACAACATGTCTTCTATTCACCACAACATGTCTTCTATTCACCACAACATGCCTCTTTTATTCACCACAGCATGTCTCTTTTGTTCACCACAACATGCCTCTTTTGTTCACCACAGCATGTCTCTTTTGTTCACCACAACATGTCTCTTTTGTTCACTACAACATGTCTTCTATTCACCACAACATGTCTTCTATTCACCACAACATGCCTCTTTTATTCACCACAGCATGTCTCTTTTGTTCACCACAACATGTCTCTTTTGTTCACCACAACATGTCTCTTTTGTTCACCACAACATGTCTCTTTTGTTCACCACAACATGTCTCTTTTGTTCACCACAACATGTCTCTTTTGTTCACCACATGTCTTCTATTCACCACAACATGTCTTCTATTCACCACAACATGCCTCTTTTATTCACCACAGCATGTCTCTTTTGTTCACCACAACATGTCTCTTTTGTTCACCACAACATGTCTCTTTTGTTCACCACAGCATGTCTCTTTTGTTCACCACAACATGCCTCTTTTATTCACCACAGCATGTCTCTTTTGTTCACCACAACATGCCTCTTTTATTCACCACAGCATGTCTCTTTTGTTCACCACAACATGCCTCTTTTATTCACCACAGCATGTCTCTTTTGTTCACCTGTTCACCACAACATGTCTCTTTTGTTCACCACAACATGTCTCTTTTGTTAACCACAGCATGTCTCTTTTGTTCACCACAACATGTCTTCTATTCACCACAACATGTCTTCTATTCAGCACAACATGCCTCTTTTATTCACCACAGCATGTCTCTTTTGTTCACCACAACATGTCTCTTTTGTTAACCACAGCATGTCTCTTTTGTTCACCACAACATGTCTTCTATTCACCACAACATGTCTTCTATTCACCACAACATGTCTCTTTTATTCACCACAGCATGTCTCTTTTGTTCACCACAACATGTCTCTTTTGTTCACCACATGTCTCTTTTGTTCACCACAACATGTCTTCTATTCACCACAACATGTCTTCTATTCACCACAACATGTCTCTGTTATTCACCACAGCATGTCTCTTTTGTTCACCACACCATGTCTCTTTTGTTCACCACAACATGTCTCTTTTGTTCACCACAACATGTCTCTTTTGTTCACCACAGCATGTCTCTTTTGTTCACCACAACATGTCTTCTATTCACCACAACATGTCCTCTATTCACCACAGCATGTCTCTTTTGTTCACCACAGCATGCCTCTTTTATTCACCACAGCATGTCTCTTTTGTTCACCACAACATGTCTCTTTTGTTCACCACAACATGCCTCTTTTATTCACCACAGCATGTCTCTTTTGTTCACCACAACATGTCTCTTTTGTTCACCACAACATGTCTCTTTTGTTAACCACAGCATGTCTCTTTGGTTCACCACAACATGTCTTCTATTCACCACAACATGTCTTCTATTAACCACAACATGCCTCTTTTATTCACCACAGCATGTCTCTTTTGTTCACCACAACATGTCTCTTTTGTTCACCACAGCATGTCTCTTTTGTTCACCACAGCATGTCTCTTTTGTTCACTACAACATGTCTTCTATTCACCACAACATGTCTTCTATTCACCACAACATGCCTCTTTTATTCACCACAGCATGTCTCTTTTGTTCACCACAACATGCCTCTTTTGTTCACCACAGCATGTCTCTTTTGTTCACCACAACATGTCTCTTTTGTTCACTACAACATGTCTTCTATTCACCACAACATGTCTTCTATTCACCACAACATGCCTCTTTTATTCACCACAGCATGTCTCTTTTATTCACCACAACATGTCTCTTTTGTTCACCACAACATGTCTCTTTTGTTCACCACAACATGCCTCTTTTGTTCACCACAGCATGCCTCTTTTGTTCACCACAGCATGTCTCTTTTGTTCACCACAACATGCCTCTTTTGTTCACCACAGCATGTCTCTTTTGTTCACTACAACATGTCTTCTATTCACCACAACATGCCTCTTTTATTCACCACAGCATGTCTCTTTTGTTCACCACAGCATGTCTCTTTTGTTCACCACAACATGTCTCTTTTGTTCACCACAGCATGTCTCTTTTGTTCGCCACAACATGTCTCTTGTTCACCACAACATGTCTCTTTTGTTCACCACAACATGTCTCTTTTGTTCACCACATGTCTCTTGTTCACCACAACATGTCTCTTTTGTTCACCACGTCTTTTTTGTTTACCACAACATGTCTCTTTTGTTCACCACAACATGTCTCTTTTGTTCACCACAACATGTCTCTTTTGTTCACCACATGTCTCTTGTTCACCACACCATGTCTCTTTTGTTCACCACACCATGTCTCTTGTTCACCACATGTCTCTTTTGTTCACCACAACATGTCTTTTTTGTTCACCACACCATGTCTCTTGTTCACCACATGTCTCTTGTTCACCACAACTTGTCTTTTTTGTTCACCACAACATGTCTCTTTTGTTCACCACAACATGTCTCTTTTGTTCACCACAACATGTCTCTCTTGTTCACCACAACATGTCTCTTTTGTTCACCACATCTCTTTTGTTCACCACAACATGTCTCTTTTGTTCACCACAACATGTCTCTCTTGTTCACCACAACATGTCTCTTTTGTTCACCACAACATCTCTTGTTCACCACATGTCTCTTGTTTACCACAACATGTCTCTTTTGTTCACCACATCTCTTTTGTTCACCACATGTCTCTTGTTCACCACAACATGTCTCTTTTGTTCACCACGTCTTTTTTGTTTACCACAACATGTCTCTTTTGTTCACCACAACATGTCTCTTTTGTTCACCACAACATGTCTCTCTTGTTCACCACAACATGTCTCTTTTGTTCACCACATGTCTCTTTTGTTCACCACATGTCTCTTGTTCACCACATGTCTCTTTTGTTCACCACAACATGTCTCTTGTTCACCACAACATGTCTCTTTTGTTCACCACAACATGTCTCTTTTGTTCACCACATGTCTCTTGTTCACCACAACATGTCTCTTTTGTTCACCACACCATGTCTCTTGTTCACCACATGTCTCTTGTTCACCACAACTTGTCTTTTTTGTTCACCACATGTCTCTTGTTCACCACCTGTCTCTTTTGTTCACCACAACATGTCTCTTTTGTTCACCACAACATGTCTCTCTTGTTCACCACAACATGTCTCTTTTGTTCACCACATCTCTTTTGTTTACCACAACATGTCTCTTTTGTTCACCACAACATGTCTCTTGTTCACCACAACATGTCTCTTTTGTTCACCACAACATGTCTCTTTTGTTCACCACAACATGTCTCTTTTGTTCACCACATGTCTCTTGTTCACCACAACATGTCTCTTTTGTTCACCACACCATGTCTCTTGTTCACCACATGTCTCTTGTTCACCACAACTTGTCTTTTTTGTTCACCACATGTCTCTTGTTCACCACATGTCTCTTTTGTTCACCACAACATGTCTCTTTTGTTCACCACAACATGTCTCTCTTGTTCACCACAACATGTCTCTTTTGTTCACCACAACATGTCTCCTATGTTCACCACAACATGTCTCTCTTGTTCACCACAACATGTCTCTTTTGTTCACCACAACATGTCTCTCTTGTTCACCACAACATGTCTCTTTTGTTCACCACAACATGTCTCTTTTGTTCACCAAATCTCTTTTGTTCACCACATCTCTTTTGTTCACCACAACATGTCTCTTTTGTTCACCACAACATGTCTCTCCTGTTCACCACAACATGTCTCTTTTGTTCACCACAACATGTCTCTTGTTCACCACGTCTCTTGTTCACCACAACATGTCTCTTATGTTCACCACAACATGTCTCTCTTGTTCACCACAACATGTCTCTTTTGTTCACCACAACATGTCTCTCTTGTTCACCACAACATGTCTCTTTTGTTCACCACAACATGTCTCTTTTGTTCACCAAATCTCTTTTGTTCACCACATCTCTTTTGTTCACCACAACATGTCTCTTTTGTTCACCACAACATGTCTCTCCTGTTCACCACAACATGTCTCTTTTGTTCACCACAACATGTCTCTTGTTCACCACATGTCTCTTGTTCACCACAACATGTCTCTTTTGTTCACCACAACATGTCTCTTTTGTTCACCACATGTCTCTTGTTCACCACACCAGGTCTCTTTTGTTCACCACAACATGTCTCTTTTGTTCACCACAACATGTCTCTTTTGTTCACCACATGTCTCTTGTTCACCACACCATGTCTCTTTTGTTCACCACACCGTGTCTCTTGTTCACCACATGTCTCTTGTTCACCACAACTTGTCTTTTTTGTTCACCACAACATGTCTCTTGTTAACCACAACATGTCTTTTGTTCACCACAACATGTCTTTTGTTCACCACAACATGTCTCTTTTGTTCACCACACCATGTCTCTTTTGTTCACCACAACATGTCTCTTTTATTCACCATAACATGTCTTTTGTTCACCACAACATGTCTCTTTTGTTCACCACACCATGTCTCTTTTGTTCACCACAACATGTCTCTTTTGTGCACCACAACATGTCTTTTGTTCACCACAACATGTCTCTTGTTCACCACATGTCTTTTGTTCACCACACCATGTCTCTTTTGTTCACCACAACATGTCTTTTGTTCACCACAACATGTCTTTTGTTCACCACAACATGTCTCTTGTTCACCACAACATATCTCTTCTGTTCACCACGTCTCTTTTGTTCACCACGTCTCTTTTGTTCACCACAACATGTCTCTTCTGTTCACCACGTCTCTTTTGTTCACCACAACATGTCTCTTTTGTTCACCACGTCTCTTTTGTTCACCACGTCTCTTTTGTTCACCACGTCTCTTTTGTTCACCACAACATGTCTCTTTTGTTTCCACCATTGATGAGACCTTGCTTTGTGTTTATTCTCTCGCTTAACATCTATCCATGTGCAGTCTGAGGTTTAGTTGTTCCACGTCATCTGGTATGTGTCTGATTAAAAAGAAGTGTGCGGGGCGTCCGGGTGGCGTAGCAGTCTATTCTGTTGCCTACTAACACGGGGATCGTCGGTTCGAATCCCTGTGTTACTTCCGGCTTGGTTGGGTGTCCCTACAGACACAATTGGCCCCCGTCTACGGGTGGGAAGCCAGATGTGGGTATGTGTCCTGGCCGCTGCACTAGCACCTCCTCTGGTCGATCAGGGCGTCTTTTCAAGGGGGGAGGGGGAAGTGGGGGGAATAGCGTGATCCTCCCTCGCGCTACGTCCCCCTGGTGAAACTCCTCACTGTCAGGTGAAAAGAAGCGGCTGGTGACTCCATGTGTATGGGAGGAGGCCTGTGGTAGTCTGCAGCCCTCCCTGGATCAGCAGAGGGGCTGGAGCAGAGACCGAGATGGCTCAGAAGAGTGGGGGTAATTGGCCAAGTACAACTGGGGAGAAAAAGGGGGAAGAAGAAGAAGTGTGGGCTGTACTGTGATGGGTTCCTGTGTGTGTACTGTGGTTGATATGCTGCAGGTGGATGCTAGGAGGATATCCTGGTGGTGAGGACCGTACCAGGTTAGACGTGCTGGTGATGATTCCTGACAGTTTTTCTTTCTTAATCTTTCCAAAGGAAGAAAGATCTCATGTAGACCCACCGTGTTGTGTATTCACATAAATCAGATACAGTTTGATT